>NW_006408673.1:4628484-4632388 GCF_000296735.1 Chrysochloris asiatica
GGATATCCAGGGCTCATGTATGAGATTACTAACAAGCATTACTGAATAATCAGATGAGGGACAGTTTGCTATGTCTACTAGGTGGCTAAAGTCTGATCCTCAGAGCCTATAGTTTGGACACATCTTTGTTCTTGAATACTATAAAGATGACTTATGCAGCAGGTCATTTGATTTCTGAACTGCTGCTTCCATAAGAGTTAATCCAAGCAAAATGAAGTCTTTCACAACTTCAAATTTTTCTCCAGTGGCAAGAATTTTTGTTTTCCTTAAATTGAGGTGAAATCCATACCAAAGGCTATGGTCCCTGATCTTCATCATTAAGTTTTTTAAGTTCTCTTTACTTTCAGCAAGTAAGGGTATACCATTTACATATTGCAGGTTGTTAGTGAGTCTTCCTCCAATCCAGACACCACATTTTTCTTCATTTAATCCAATTTCTCAGATTATTTGCTCAACATGAAATTTTAATAAGAATGGTAAAATATCACCCTGGTACACACATTTCCTGATTCTAAATCATTCAGTGTCCAATTTTTCAATTGAAACGACTGTCTCTTGGTCTATGTACAAGTTCCTTATGAACACAAGTGTTCTGGAAAAAACATTCTTCTCAATATTATCCATAGCTTGTCATGATCCTCACAGTTGAAAGCCATTGCATAGTCAATAAAGCACAGGCAAACATTTATCTGGTATTTTCTGCTTTCAGTAAGATCCATCTGACATCAGCTATATCTCTCATTCCACATCGTAATCTGGATCTGGCCTGGACCTCTGGCAGTTCGCTATGAATATAATGAAGCTGTTTTTGAATTATCTGTAGCAAAATTTTATTTGCATGCAATGTTAATAATATGGTCCTATGATTTCCACATTCAGTTAGATCACCTCTCTTTGGAATGGGCACAAATATGGATAACTTTCTATCAGTTGGCCAGGTAGCTGTCTTCCAAGTTCCTTGGCATAGATGAGTGAGTGTCTCCAGTGTTGTATCAGCTTGTTGAAAGATTTGAATTTGTAAGCCTTCAATTCCCAGAGCACTGCTCTTTGCCAATGCCCTCAGTATACCTTGGACTTCTTCCTTCAGTGTCATTGGTTCTTGATCATATTCTGTCTCTTGAAATGGTTAAATATCCACCATTTCTTTCTGGTACAGTGACTCTGTGTATTCCTTCTATCTTATTTGGATGCTTTCTGCATCATTCAAAATTTTGCCCAGAGAATCCTTCAGTATTTCAAGTCAAGGCTTGAATGTTTTCTTCAGTTCTTTTAACTTGAGAAATGCTGAATGTGTTCATTGTTTTGGTTTTCTAACTTCAGTTTTTTCACATTTCATTGTAATACTTGATTTTGTCTTCATGAACTGCCCTTTGAGATTTTTGCAAATGTCTTTTAAATCCTCATTTTTTACAGTTATTTTAGCTTCTCTACATTGAAGAGTAAGTTTCAGAGTCTCTTTTGATATCCATTTTGGTCTTTTCTCTCTTTCTTGTCTTCTTAATGCCCTTTTCCTTTCTTTTTGTTTGATGTTTTTGATGTCGTCCCACACTCCTCTGTAATTTGGTCATTAGAGTCTAATGCATTAAATCTGTTCCTGATATGGTCTGTAAATCTAGTTATGTTATGTTCAAGGTCATGTTTTGACTCTCCTGCACTTGTTTAAATTTTTTTCAGCTTCAGCCTGAACTTGCAAATGAGCAATTCATGATCTGTTCCACAGTCTGCTCCTGGCCTTGTTTTGATTGATGATATGGAGTGGAGCTCTTCCACCATGTCTTCCCACAGATGTAGTCAATTTGACTTCTGCATATTCCATCTGGTGAGGTCCATGTGTGTAGTCGTCTTTTATGTTGTTTAAAAAGGCATTGGCAACAAATAAGTCATTGGTCTTACAAAATTCTATCATGCAATCTCCAGAATGGTTTCTGTCACCAATGCCATATTTTCCAACTACTGATGCTTCCTCTTTGTTTCCATCTCTTGCATTCAAATCACCAGCAATTATCAATACATCTTGATTGCATGATTCATCAGTTTCAGACTGAATAAGTTGGTAGAATTCTTAAGTTTCCTTGTCACTGGTTTTTAATGGTTAGTGTGTAAATTTGAATAATAGTGGTATTAATGAGTCTTCCTTGTAAGTGTATGGATATTATCCTATCACATGCAGGATTATACTTCAAGATACGTCTTGAAATGTTATTTTTATAATTAAAACCACACCATTCCTCTTCAATTTATTGTTCCAGCATAGTAAACTATATGATTGTCAGATTCAAAATGGCCAGCACCAATCCATTTCTGCTCACTGATACCTAGAATATCAATGTTTATGTGTTCCATTGCATTTTTGACAACTTCCAATTTTCCTCGATTCATGCTTCTTATATTCGAGGTTCCAATTATAAATGAATGTGTACAGCTATTTCTCCTCATTTGGAGTTGTGCCTCATCAGCAAATGGAGGTTCCAAAAGTTTTACTCGATTCGCATCATCACTGTCAACTCTACTTTGAAGAGGCAGCTTTTCTCAGTCATATTTTGAGTACCTTCCAACCTGAGGGGGCTCATATTCTAGCACTATTCTGACAATAATCTTGTACTACTTATCATGTTTCAATATTCAATATTCTGGTGCTATCTGACAGTGTTCCACTGCTGTTCAGAAGTAGTCTTATTTCCCCTAGTATTTAAAATACTGGTGGCATAGCTTCCAGCATCATAGCAACATACAAGCCACTACAGTAGGACAAACTGACAGACAATTGTTTAAAGAGATTAATACACATGGACAAACTGGTAAACTAGTATGACCCACTTGCTACTTTATTATTTATTTCCCTTTGCATGAAGTGTTCTGTGATTGTTTTTTAGCTGAATTTTCAATTAAGGTTTTAAAATTTAGTGGCACTCTGAGATTCCCAGAATTTCAAGTCTATGACAATATCAATATGACAACGTAAGTTTGTAGTTGTTGCTAAGTGTTGTTGAGTCTGTTCTAACCCATGCAAACCCTGTACAGGGTTTACAGGTGGATTTCAACCACCAACCTTGTGGTTAGCAGTCCAGTGCTTATCCTACAGTTCCGCACCAGGACTCTACCCTAAGTTATATTTCTGATTTTGCAATTAAATATAATCTTTATCCTGCTCTATCATGGTTTCCTAAGTAAATGTGATTTGCTTATAGTGAGTCAACAGTTAATATCTGTAGGCTTCATTATTACAGATTCCTGGGTAAATTCCTCATCCAGAGAGAGTTTATTCACAAAATATGGACTACCTTGGCCACTCAAGCAATTGTTTTATGCATATATATTCTCAAGTTTTCTTGTATACCTATTATGTTTATGATGTTGTTGTTATTGTTAAGTGCCGTCGAGTCGGTTCCGACCCATAGTGACCCTGTACAGGGTTTCCGAGGGTGTAAATTTTTACAGGAGTAGAAAGCCACATCTTTCTCCCACGGAGCAGCTGGTAGTTTCGAACTGCTGACCTTAAGGTTTGTAGCCCGATTCGTAACCACTACGCTACCAGACGGAAAAAAAAAGACTAATGTTTTAACCCATATCTGTATTTTTAAAACTCATGACCATTATTCAATTATTAAATTCTCTGAATGCCACAGTACAAGAGGGCTTCAAAAAATTTTGGAGAAAATTACACTATCTTTTCATTTCAGTTTTCCATGAAATTTTTGAAGCCCCTCATATATGGTGTCTTAATGTTCCTATATTTTTTAAGCCCCTTATATATGGTGTCTTAATGATTCTGATGGCTATGCCACTGGTATTTTAAATAACTGGCAGGGTCACCCATGGTGGACAGGTTTCAGATGACCTTCCAGACAAAGACAGACTAAGAAGAAAGAGTGACAAACAACTTCCGAATCTCTAGTCACTGAAA
>NW_006408673.1:4635228-4641760 GCF_000296735.1 Chrysochloris asiatica
GTTCTGCTGTGCATGGGGTCACTATGAGTTGGTTCTAACTTGATGGCACCTGACAATGCTCCTACAACTAAAAAGCAATTTGAAGAGTAAATGGGCTCTTTTTTTTTTTCTTATCAAACCTAGAAATTGATTTTAAGAAAAACATAAAATGCACTTAAGCATCTTTTATTCTTAGGTTTGTTCAAATATAACAAAGGTATAATTAGCCAGAAAAGCTGGCTAACTCTGTAGAATATGTCACCTCAACTTGCAAATCTAAAAGAGTGACAAACTTCACAATAAGATGAAACCACTATTTTCCTTTAAAGAAATTACACTCCGAAAGATCAAATAAAACAACAACGATTCGCTCTTTCCCAGGAGGAAAATATGAATAAATAAAAGGCTAGAAACGGTATTCTTTTTTTTTCAATTTAGTAAGTTAAGATGCTGCAATACTGAGGAGATGTTCATTTTCTTCACCACCAAGTAATCATTTCTACAGTATCAGACAGCTTTGTGGGTTGGACAGCTTCATTGCCATATTATGATCTGGGAAATAAGCCAACATTTTTCTCAAGTTCTTTATGCTCAGAAGTAACAGTAAATGGGTGGGAAAATCACAGAGTAGACATATATTAGCTTGGGAGAAGGGAAAGGCAATATTCAATAAAGGGGCGAGGGTGGTCAGCACAATATGAACAATGGCAATGAGAGTCACTGGGAGGTGCACAAGAGTAAAAGACAACAAAAGTGAATGCTATTGCATGCACAATCCTTTAAAACAGTAATATCAAACAATAATTTATTACTACATGTACATGTAAATACTTAAGTAAAGCAAGTATGGGATGGCATATAGGAGTACACCCAAGTATAATTTGTCAGGGGTAATTTCTACATAGATATGCTAGTTATATATGTTGCAAATATATCTATGCATTTAGTAAAGCATTTGTTGTTGTTGTTGTTGTTGTGTGCTGTGGAGTTGGTTCTGACTCATAGTGACCCTGCACAGGGTTACAGAGGGCAAAATTATCAAATCTTCTTAGTGGTAACCAAAAACCTTGAGAGACAGACAGAAACTCTAGATATGGGGGCTTAGGACAATAGTCTCAGAGGATAGCTAGGTCAATTGGCATAACATAGTTCACAACAACAATGTTCTAGGTCCTACTTTGGTGAGTAGTGGCTGAGGTCTTAAAAGCTTGAGTGGCCATCTAAGATACAATTATTGATCTCTTCTGATCTAGAGCAAAAGAGAATGAAGAAAATAAAAAAATCAAGGACATAATTGTCCAAAGAACTAAAAGACCACATGAATCACAGCCTAAATGACCCTGAGAGCAGAACTAGATGATGTCTGGCTACTCCTACTGACCACTCTATTGGAACCACTATAAAAGTTCTTAGACAAAGGAAGTGAAAAATATCGAACAAAATTCAAAATTATAAAAAAGACAAAAATTACTGATCTTATAGACTGGAGGAACCCCAAGTCTATGGCCCTTAGAACACTTCAAAACTAGAACTAAATTCACTCCTAAAGATAACCTTTCAGACAAACAACAGATAGGCCTATAAAATGGTGCTGTGGTAACCCACAGTACTGGACTGCAAGTTCAGTTTGAACTGTAAGGTTGACAGTTCAAGCTCACCAGCTACTCCTCAGAAACCCTATACAGAGTCAATATGAGCAGTAGCTGACTCAATGGAACTTAACAACAATACTTATGAGGAATGTTTGTGCAAAAAACAAAGTTCAGCAGGTAAGAAGAAAGGATGAATGAAAATGGGGAACCAAAGTAGAAGGTAAGAAGAATACTATTACATTGACGGGATTGTTACTAATGTGAAAAAATAGATCTAAATTGTTGCATAGGAAACGAATTTACTCTATGAAATTTCACTCTCACCAAAATTAAATGTTCAAAAAAATTTTAAGAGATATGATAGAAACTGTGTTGCTAATGTGTAGGTTCCACCACTGGTCTCTTTGTTCTATAAGGGTGGTTTCTGTGTTGCTAGAAGCTATACCACCAGTGTATTAAACACCAGCAGGGCCAGCCATTGTGGATAGGCTTAAGCAGAGCCATAAGACATTTTAGGAAGAAGAGCCTGACCACAACAGAATGCTTAGCTACTGAAAACCTTATGAATAGTAGTAGAACATTGTTAAATATAGTGATGAAAGATGAACAATCAGGTTGATAGGACCTCAAAATAAAACTGGGCAAGAACTGCTCTTTGAAGTAGAGTTAACTATAATTACATGGACAGAGCTAACTTTTTAGGATTTCATTTATTGACAGAGCACAAATCAAAATGAAGAGAAACACCTGATAATATAAATTAATATACAGAACATGGAATATACAAAGTATGGATCTAGGGAAATTGGAATGGTTGAAAATGAAATGGAAAGCTTAAGGATTCATATCCTGGTCATTTTTGTTGTTAGGAGCCACCAAGCCATATCAGACTCATGGCAAACCTATGCATAACAAAATGAAACACTTCCTGGTGTCATGCCATCCTCACAATTATTACATTTGAGCCCACTGCTATTGCCACCATGTGAATGCATCTCTATGTGGGGCTTTCTCTTTTTTGTTGACCTTTCACTTTACCAACCATAAAGACCTTCTCCAGGGACTGGTCCTTTCTGATATTTTGTGCAAACTATAAGAGACTTTCTGAGTTTTTCTGCTTTTAGCCAAGATATACTTGATGCCTGCAAGTATATCCTTTGATTCATGTCTTTCTCTGAATACAATTGAATTTCTGGCAGAACTATGATGATGTCCTATTGCATTTTTTTTTTTTTTCTGCAGCAGAATTTTTCTGGCATATGATATTAATGATATTATTCAATGATTTCCACAGTTCATTAGATCACCTCTCTTTGGAGCAGGTATAAATATGGATCTCTTCCAATCAGTTGACCATACAGCTGTCTCCCAAATATCTTGGCACAGGTGAGTGTGTGCATCAAGTGCTGCATCCATTTGTTGAAAGATTTCAATTTGTATTCCACCCTAGGTAATAGTGAGCCACAATGGACTGGTGTGGCCATTATGTATAGATAGGGTTTTCTATCCTGGGATTGATAAAGAGGAATGGCATCATATTCAAGATCTATCTTTGTATTTCAAAATAGATTAATAAACTGAGAGGAATGTGTTGCATTCATTGTCAAAAAGCATTTCAAAATTTCAAAATTGATCTCTAAAGTCTTTTTGACAAAGAATGCAACACATTTCTCTCAATTAGAAATACAATGATATCTCTGATAGGATAAATCCTTATGATTAATCCATATGATTACCACTATTATTCAATTTACACACCAACCATTAAAGCCGGTGATGGTGAAATTGAAGAGTTCTACCAACTTCAGAGTTCTGGTATAGTGCTGTGGATTAATGCACTGGACTGAAAGGTCAGTTTGTACTGCAAAGTTAGTGGTACAAAGTCAGCAACCATTTTCATAAGTCATATACAGGGTCACTATGAGTCAGAACTGACTCAACAGCACTTAACAACAACAATAGCCAAGTTCTTCAGTCTGAAACTGGTCAAAATGAAGTTAAGAGGCACTGATAATTAGTTATGATTGAAATTCAAAAGTTGGAAACAACGAGAAAGATTGTTGTTGTTGTTACGTACCATGAGTCCATACTGACTCATAGTGACCCTATGCACAGCAGAATGAAACACCGCCTGATCCTGGGCCAACCTCACTACTGTTGCCATGCTTAAGTCCATTGATGCTTCCACTTTGCCAATCCATCTTGTTGGGGGTCTTCCTCTTTTTCTCTGACCCTCCACCTTACCAAACATGATATCCTTCTCCAGTGACTGGTCCCTCCTGACAATATGTCTGAAGTATGAGAGATGAAGTTTGGCCATCTTGGCCTCCAAGGAGCACTCTGGCTGCACTTCTTCCAAAATGGATCTATTGGTACTTTTGGCAGTCCATGGCATTTTCAGTATTCTCCTCCAACATTATAATTCAAAAGCATCAGTTATTCTACGGTCTTCCTTATTCACCGTCCAGTTTTTGCATGCATATGAGGTTATTGAAAATACTATGACTTGGGTCAGGTGCATCTTAGTCCTCAAGCTGACATCTTTGCTCTTCAACACTTTAAAAAGGTTTTGAGCAGCAGATTTGCCTAATGGAATACGTCGTTTGACTTCTTCACTACTGCTTCCATGAGTGCTGATAGTTGATAAAAGAAGAATAAAGTGCTTGACAACTTCAATCTTTTCTACATTGTTAAGAATGTTGTTTATTGGTCCAGTGGTGAGGATTTTTGTTTTCTTTACATTGAGATGTAATCAATACTGAAGGATGGATTAGTAGAAAGAGAAAGATTAGTAGGTGGAAAATATGGCCTTGGTTATAGAAATAATGCTGAAGATCACATAATACAAATTTGCAGGACCAGTGGCTTATTCTTTGCAAATATCTTTTTTTAAACAACATAAAATGTGACTATATACATGAACCTCACTAAATGAGATAAACAGGAATCAAATTGTCTACATCTGTGGAAAGAGACAATGGAGAAGCTCAATATCATCAACCAAAACAAGGCCAGAGGCAGACTTTAAACAAGACCACCAATTGCTCCTATGAAAGCTCAGCCTGAAACAAAGTATTTAAACTTCACAAGAACCAAAATATGACTTTGAGTATATACCACTTGAATTAGAGACAATTTGAAGAACAGATTTGATGCATTACACACAAATGACCAAAGATCAGAGGAGTTCTGGGATGACATCAAGAACATCATACATAAAAAGAGCAAGAGGTTATTAAAAAGACAGGAAAGAAAGAAAATATCAAAATGAATGTCAAAAAGACTCTGAAACTTGTTCTCCAGTGTAGAGATACTAAAACAAATTGGAGAAATGAGGAAGTCACTAAGCTGAACAGAAAACTTCAAAAGGCAGTTCAAGAACACAAATTCAAGTATTATAATGAAATGGACAGACTTTTATTTAGAAAACCAAAAGGAAATAAAACACTCAGCATTTCTCAAGCTGAAAGAACTGAATAAAATGTTAAAGCCTTAGGTTGCAATATTAAAGGACATCGGACTATGAACCTCAAGGTCAGCAGTTCAAAACTACCAGCTGTTCTGCAGGAGAAAGATGAGGTTTTCTTCCCCCATAAAGATTTCCAGGCTCAGAAATCCTGTACAGGGTCGCTATGAGTTGGAACTGACTCTACGGCACATAACCACCAACCACCACCACCTGGTAGTGTAGTAGTTACGAATCAGGCTGCGAACCTTAAGTTCAGCAGTTTGAAACTACCAGCTGCTCCATGGGAGAAAGATGAGACTTTCTGCTCCCATAAAGGTTTATAGACTCAGAAACCCTGTGCAGGGTCGCTCTGAGTCGGAACCGACTCCACAGTACAGAACCACCACCACCACAGGCAAAATAGTGATTGACAGAAAGTATCAAAAGAAGATGGAAGGAATAAATGAGGTCATATTACCAAAATTAATTGGCCACCATTCAAAACTTTCAAGAGGTACTGTATGATCAAGAATCGATGTTATTGAGGGAAGAAGACTATGCTGCAATGAAGGCACTGGTGAAAAACAAGGTTTCAGGATTTGATGAAATGCCCATTTAAGTGTTTCAACAAACTGATATAGTGTTGAGGTGATCATTCAAGAAATCATGACAAGAAATTTGTAAGACATCCATATTTATGCCCATTTCAAAAAAAAAAAAAAAAGGTGATCCAATGGAATGTGGAAATCACTGAATAATATTATTGATATCACATGCAAGTAATATTTTTCAGAAGCTAATTCAAAAAGGGTTGCAACAATACATAGACATGGAGCTGACAGAAACCAAGCAAGGTTCAGAAGAGTATGTTGTTGTTGTTGTTGTTGTTAGGTGCCATCGAGTTGGTACCAATTTATAGCGACCTTATGCACAGAAGAATAAAACACTGCTGGATCCTGGGCCAACCTCACTATCATTGCCATGCTTGAGCCCATTGATGCTGCCACTTTGCCAATCCATCTCACTGGGGGTCTTCCTCTTTTTCTCTGACTCTCCACCTTAACAAACCTGATATCTTTCTCAGTGACTGGTCCTTCCTGACAGTTTGTCTGAAGACACGAAGTTTGGCCATTCTGGCCTCCAAGGAGCACTCTGGCTGCACTTCTTCCAAGACAGATTTGTTGGTTCTTTTGGGAGTCCATGGCACTTTCAATATTCTCCAACACCATAACTCAAAAGCATCAATTCTTCTGTGGTCTTCCTTAGTCACTGTCCAGCTTTCACATGCATATGACAATATTGAAAATACCATGGCTTGGGTCAGGCACACCTTAGTCTTCAAGCTGACATCTTTGCTCTTCAATGTTTTAAAAATGTCTTGTGCAGCAGATTTGCCTAATGTAATACGTCTTTTGATTTCCTGACTGCTGCTTCCATGAGTGTTGATAGTTGATCCAAGAAGAATGAAGTCCTTGACAACTTCAATCTTTTCTCTGTTGATAAGAATGTTGTT
>NW_006408673.1:4641985-4663168 GCF_000296735.1 Chrysochloris asiatica
ATTTGCTCAGCATATAGCATTAATAAGTATGATGAAATAATGCAACCCTGTCACACACCTTTCTTAATTTTAAACCATTCAGTGTTCCCATATTCTGTTCAAACAACTGCCTCTTGGTCCATGTACAGATTCCTTATGAGCACAATTAAGTGTTCCAGAATACTCATACTTCACAATGTTGTACATAGCTTGTCATGATCCACATGCCTTTGCATAACCTTTATTGCATAGCCAATAAAGCACAGTTAAACGTCTTTCTGATAGTCTCTGCTTTCAGCCAAGATCCATGGGACATTACCAATGATATCTCTAGTTCCATGGCCTCTTCTGAATCTGGCTTGAACCTCTGGAAGTTCTCTGTCAATGTATGCTTGCAGCCATTTCTGTATTATCTTTAGTAAAACTTCACTCACATGGGATATCAAAGATATTGTCCGATGATTTCCACATTCCGTTGGGTCACTTGTATGATGTCAGATGGATCTTGACTTAAAGCAGAGAATACCAAAAAGCTTACTTATGCTTTATTGATTTTTCAAATGCATTTAACTGTGTTGACCATAACAAACTATGGATATTGTGAAGATAAGGCATTGTACAACACTTAATTATGCTCATAAGGAATGTGTACAGAGACCAAGAGGCAGTGTATAGAACAGAACAAGTGGAAACTAGTGGTTTAAAAATCTGGGAAAGTGTGTGTTAGGACTTCGATCTGTATGCAAAGCAAATAATCTGAGAAGCTGGATTATATGAAGAAGAACATGGCATGGCATGACATAGCATTAGGGTTAGAAAACTCATTAACAGCCTGCAATATGCAAATGATGCAACCTTGCTTGCTGGAAGTAAAGAGGAATTAAAATACTTACTGATGAAGATCAAAGAAGACTATAGCTTTTGGTATAGGTTGCACTTCAATGTAAATAAAACAAAAATCTTCACCACTGCATAAAAAAAAAAAAAAAATCAAGATAAATAGGGAAAATACTGAAATTGTCAAAGATTTCAATCTGCTGGATCCACAATCAATGTTCTTGGAAGCAACAGTCAAAAAAATCAAACAACGTATTGCATTAGACATATATGTTGTGAAAGACATCTTTAACGTGCTAAAGAACAAAGGTGTCACTATGAGGACTAAGGTGTGCCTGACCCAATTAATAATATTTTCAATTGCCTCAGAACAGATACATGTTAAAGTTGGTTAATGAATAAAGAAGACAGTTGAATAATCAGTACATTAGAATTATTGTGAAGGCAAAGAATATTGAAAGTGCCATAGACTCCCAGAAGAACAAACAAATCTGTGTTGAAATAAATACAGCCAGAATGCTTCTCAGAAGCAAGGATGGCAAGACTTCACTTAATAAAGTGGAGTGTCAGGAAAGAAGAGAAGATCTTCCTTGAGATGGATTGACACAGTGACACTACAATGGGCTCAAATATAGCAACAGTTGTGAGGATGGCATAAAACCTGACAGTGTTTTGTTCTGTTTTGCATAGGGTTACTATGAATCAGAGCCCACTCAATGATACCTAACAAGAAGAATCTTTGGGTTGTTGGTGTAGTCTGAATTATCAAGCAAAACTGTAGAGGCTGGAAAGAAAGTGAGAAAAAAGCAGCTGGAACTGAGATCTTGTCTCTAAATAGGGAAGAGTTACAGTCATTTCTATTCCAATCAACTAAATATTTGTACAAAAGTAACTTCATGATTCTATTAAATGAATACAAACTTATATGAAACCAGATAACAAAGAGTATGCATTCACGTGGTACAATTCTAGGACCTAAAAAAATACTGACACTTTTGTTGTTTTTTAATTTATAGAATTTCAAGAATGCTCTAGCATCTTGAGCAACACCGTGGTTATGGTTTTTAGTCCTACTTCAGGGCCAGAAGTGAACTCTCCCTTGATGCTAAATCTTCAGCCAAGCAGTAGATACATATATGCTGTTGTTGTTAAGTGCCGTTGAGCCAGTTCTGACCCATAGTGACCTTGTATAGGGTTTCTTAGGAGAAGCTGGTGAGCTTGAACTGCTGACCTTGCAGTTCAAATGGCTTTGCACTCTGGCACATTAACCCATAGCTCCACACCTGGACTCTAGATACATATATGGAGGACAACAAATTACTAATGTGGTTTGCACACTGTAGAGTGGTCAAGATCAAGTGAGCAGCATTTACCTAAGGACAAAATTCAAAAGATTTGAGAAAAATTTGGGAAATAATAATTACAGAGATAAAGTAGGATAAGTGATGTTACATTGATGGGATTGCAATCATTCATCTGAAAAATATATATGATTTGTTAGATGTAAACCTAATGATCTTCTCTGTAAATCATTTTACCTCTAAAATTAAGCTAACAGAAAAACCAGAAAAGTAGTTGAGGTCCTTTTTTAAATTACTGGAAAAATGGAGATTTTCTCTTTTTTTAGCAGAGGCTCTGATGGGTGAACTCTGTAATCTCCCAGGAAGACAGAGGACTCTCTACTGGAACTGGGACTGTGGGTTCAGAGAACTCAGTGAAGAATTTCACTACCAGTGAAGACCAAGTTGTAATAAAAAGGAAAGTAATGTAGCAGAAAATGCAGAAATCATTATACAGACGTAAGAATGTGATTGAAATATGAGACAGGTGAGTCAGAGGACAGCTTAAGGTCAGATTGTGCACATTGGAGATCAAAATTTAGTTAAAATTAAATTAGTCAAAGAAAGATAACATTTAAATTCTATCTGATAAGAAAGAGATCTATAAAGAGAATATGGTGGGACCAATTTCTGGAAAAGGACATCATGTTAAGAAAGTAGAGGGTCAGTGAAAATGAGGAAGAGCCTCAATAAGGTGGACCAGCTACAAAAATGGGCTCCTTATAATAACAATTATAAGGAAGGTACAGGAGTGGGCAGTGTTTTGTTTTGTTTATTGTGCATAGGGTATCTATGAGTCGGAGCAAACTTCAGGACACCAAACAGCAATATAAAGAGAATATGGATACCACATCTAGGATTACTGCTAGAAGCTTGCAGTAATAAAATCTTATTCTTGAGCAACAAAAGGGCAAGACAATCTAATGGATCCTGACACTCTTATTCTAGAAACAAAACTAAGTTTCAAGGTCTTAATTTATTTAGAAGATGATTAGTAATTATGAAGCTATTAAGAGACAGCAAAATGTCCAGTATATTCTTTATCAGTCTGGATTCAAATAGCATTTTCTTTATGCTTCTATTAACTTGGATAATTTAAATTATATTAATATCCACAGTCAATTGTTCAAAAATACTAAATTTTGGCTATCTTTGAAATATTAAATAAAGTGCTACTTCCACTTAAACTGACTCACTAATTACAAATATATCTTAATTAACTAATAAATAGGGAAATATATTTGATAATAATAAAATTTACTTCCTCTAGTATAAGATACCACAAACTATAGCACAGTGTATATTCATGGATCAACAATGATTCTAATACATTTATGGAAAACAATTCTGACTGCACTGAATTTTTATTTTATAGAAATAACTCTGTTAAGATAATTTAAACCTAGATAATTATGTGGAGTCCTGGTGTGACACTGTAGGATAAGCACTAGCCTGCAAACTACAAGGTCAAACTCACAAACCACTCCCTAGAAATCTTACATAGGATTGTTATGAGTCAGAACTGACTGGACAGTATGTAAGAATATCAACAATGTTATTGTGCATTATTTTGTGTACACCCAAGTAAGTAAAATGGAATCCTGGTGTGGCACTGTCGGATCAGCACTGGACTGCAAACCACAAGGTCAGTAGTTCAAACCCACCAACATCTTCTCAGAAACCCTGCACAGGATCGCTATGAGCCAGAACCAACTCCGTGACACTTAACATCAACAAGGAAGTAAAATGGAAATTAAATATTGCTGTTATTGTTGTTGTTAGGTGCCTTTGAGTCTGTTATTACTCATTGGGACCATATGCACAACAGAACGGAATGCCTAGTCCTGTGCCTTCCTTATAATCATTGTTACACTTGAGGCCATTGCCGCTGCCACTGTGCCAATCCATCTCAATCCATCCTCTTTTTCGCTGATGCTCCACTTTACCAAACATAATGTCCTTATCCAGGGACCAGTCCCTCCTGATATGCCCAAAGTATGAGAAATGAAGTCTCACAATCCAACTTCTAAGGAATATTCTGGCTGGACTTCTTCCAACACAGATTTGTTTGTACTTCTGGGAGTCCATTGTGTTTTTAATATTCTTCTCCAACACCATAACTCAAAGGCACCCATTCTTCTTTGGTCTTCCTTATTCATTGTCCAAATTTCACATGTACATGAAGCTATTGAAAAAATCATGGCTTGGGTCAGGAGCACCTTAGTCCTCAGACCAATATTTTTGCTCTTGAATGCTTTAAAGAGGTCTAGTTCAGCAGATTTGCCTAAGGTAATATGCCATTTGATTTCTTGACTGCTGCTTCCGTGAGTGTTGATGGGAGTTTTGAGACAAGCAAAACAAAATCTTTGACAGCTTCAAACTTTTCTCCATTTATCACAATATTATTTATTGGTGCAGTTGTGAAGATTTTTGTTTTCTTTACATTGAGGTGTAATCTGTACCAAAAGCTGTGGTCTTTGATTTTCATCAGTTAGTACTTTAAGTCCTCTTCATTTCCAGCAAGCAAGGTTGTATTATCTGCATATCACAGGTTGTTAATATATCTTCCTCCAATCCCGGTGCCACATTTTTCTTCAAATAATCCAGTTTTTCAGATTATCTGCTCAGCATATAGACTGAACAAGTATGGTGAAAGAATGTAACCCTGGCGCACGCCTTTCCTGATTTTAATCCATTCAGTGTCTCCTTACTCTGTTCGAATGTCTGCCTCTTGGGCTATGCGTAGAGTCCTCATGAGCACAATTAATTGTTCTAGAATACCCATTCTTTGCTATTTTATCAATAACTTGCCTAGATCCATAGAGTTGAAAGCCTTTGCATAGTCAATAAAGCATAGGCAAAACTCCTTCTGGTATTGGGGTTAATATTGTCTCTTAAAATATCTACAAATTTACTTGAGCAACTCAAGTATTACACTCTGGATTATTATTCTCTTTATAATGAACATTTAAGAGATAAATTCTTTTATTTCACTCTTGTCCTAACTCGAAGGTTTCTAAGAGATTTCCTTGACTTTACTCTATGTACTTAATGCAAAATCTTCTCTAACCTAATTATCTGATTTACTGTTGCTTCTCCATGAACAAATACCTCAAGATATGACCTAAGCACACATATTTCTCAATTCATTCAAAGAAGTAATGACTTAAGGTCTATAAAGGGAAAACTAGCAATAAGCTAGCTAGGTAGTCACTGCTGTTCAGCAGAACCTTAAATCTACCAATTAAGCATAAATAAGAAAACAAATCCTAAACTACTAAAAACTATGAAATAATCATTTAAGTTTGTTAACTTATTCTCTTAATTTCTGATTTTATAATATCATTTTATGGAATTCTTCTTGTAAGCCAAGGTCATAGACTCACAGTATGCTGTATAGGAATTTTAAGCAAACTTTTAACCAAATTAATGATTCTAAGGGCATATTTTCTAGATTGCTGTAGGTTCATCTCTTAAATAACACTTCCTTGAACAAGTTGAAAAAGTAGCATATTATATAGCTCAAGATCCTCCCACTCAACCTATTTTAAGTTCTGATATCAGCCAAGTTAATGATGTTCACCAGAAAACACTATCTGCAGCAGATTTAAATACCTATGAAAAAGTATTCATTAATTCAAGGGTTATAGACAGCCATAAGGGAAAGGCACTGGACTAAGTGATGTTAGTATTCCAAAGATGGATAACTCTCTCTGCTATCAGTCAGTGTTCAATCAACACATGATGACAGGTATAAAGAGAATGAAAACTATAGTTTGGATGATCATAAAATTCATCATTCAAACAAGGACACATTTGAGAGTAAGGGAGGTACTCTTATAAATCAAGTCAGGATAACAGATATAAACCAGAAAATCCAAGAAAGAAAGAAAGAAAAAAAGACACAAGATCACTCTAACTATAATATTCAAAATTTGTTTAATTTATTGTTTTCAAAACTCTTACTTTTATTTCTCAGAACAAAACTCTGAGCTAAATAATGAACAACATTATCCCTGTTTTTAAATTGAGGAATACAAGACTAATAAAGGCTGGGTTTAAGGCTTAAGCTGAGGGCTTTCTAGCTCTCAGTTTAAGTCTTTCCACTGCAATTCATTGCCTCATCAATAACTCCAACCACTAAGACACAATTGACCATATAATCATAATTGGTGGTGGGGGGATGGTTCTTCTGATTGTAATAACCAGATAGAGCTATAGGTATAAAAACATTTACCAATTTTACAATGCTATCATTTCTGTGGTAAAACTTACTTATGGGTAAATATGGATAGATTAATTAAAAGAAACTATATATCTGAGATTAAAATCCTATACATTATATATTTAAAATACACAAAAAATAGACACCAGCCTAAAACAATTTCAAGGAAAATCGTAATGTAAGAATAATGCCCTCATAACCACAATAAAATTTTTTACTGAAAAGTCTTAAGAGCGCTAGAAAAAATACTAGATAAGCAGAAATAAAAGCCATCTCTTTTTCTTTCAAGGAGCTCTGGTAGCATAGTGGTTATGAGTTGGGCTGCTAATCTTGTGGTCAGCAGTTCAAAACTACCAGATATAGAAAGACAAGGCTTTCTGCTCCTGTAAAAATCACTGCCTCAGAAACCCTATACAGGGTCGCTATGAATTGGAAATGACACCATATCACGTCACCACCACTACTATCATCATCTTTTTCTTTTAATGAGATTTATACCTAGGATGCCCATGAAACCACAGCAATGAATAATAGTAATGAAATACAATTCTAATTGGTAAGACAACTAGATTAAAGATGAGAATTTGAAACTTATTCATTTTTCTGTCTTCTAGCAATAAGTGCTCCTTCTTAACAGTTGTAGTCTCCTCAACTGGTTCAGATTTTCTTAAACTTGAACAGAAAACATAGCATCACCCTCTGAAGTATCAGTATTAAATGACCATTAGGGCAATGATTTGACTTACATTTATGACTAGTAGAGTTTACCAGAATTTTCTTTCACAGAAAAAAAGAGGGTGCTCTAACAATGAAATTCCATTTCAACTCTTAGAGCACCAGGCAACAAATTCCTGAACATGTTAAAATTACAAATTTTCTTATTTCTAGTTTTTAAGCATAATTAATGAGAAAAAAAAAAAGACATGATAAAAGGTATGCATGTGTGTTTGCTAGTTTAGATTATCCAGCTCAATACCAGCATCCTAACAATTAGAATGTTCCATAAAAGTGGAGATGACAAAACTTCACCTTGCTTGCTTTGGACACATCATCAGGAAAAGACTCTAGAAAGGGATATAATGCTGGTAAAATGGAGGACAGCAAACCCAAGAGAAACACTCAATTAGCGTAACTGACATTACAGTCACAGCAAGAGGCTTATATATGAAAGATAAGAAAACTAACACAGGACACCAGGCAATGCTTTGCTCTGTTATACACATAAGGCAGCCACGAATCTGAACCAACTCAGTGGCAACTAACAACAACCTGTTACAACTTGGCTTTTATATCTTGCTTTCATTTTTTACAACCGACTCAACGGCACGTAACAACAACAACAACACAACAACTACTAAAAACAGCAGTCTACAAAACTTTAACAGGCAGATTTGTCAATGAATTTCCATACCATCCAATCACTGATACAGTTGAAAACATTTTCACTTCAGCACAATCTGCAGTATTGAGACTTACTTCCCCAGATCATTCATTATTATGCTTATAATTGTTATATGGAGCCAAGAACAAGGCACTCTGCACAGATGTTAAAATAAAGGAAACACTAGATCCCATAATAGGGAAGACAAAACAGACATCAATTCCCCTATTGTTACAGTAAGCACAAACAAATATTTAATACACTATGCATACATAAATAAACATAAGAAAAAATATAAAAGTAAGAGAGAAACTAGGTCATCTAAGGACCTCAAGAACAACATGGTTGTTCTTTTCCATGGGTTTCTTTTCTTGCCTTATACATGATAGGCTTGTTCCTAAATAAGCCAGCAACCTGAAAATTCCAAGGTTGTTGCTGTTATTGTTAGGTGCCATCGAGTTGGTTCTGATTCATAGTGACGTTTTATACAACAAAGTAAAGCACTGTCAAGTCCTGTGCCATCTTCACAACAGTTGCTATATTTGAGCCCATTTTTACAGTCAATACATTTAATCGAAGGTCTTCTTTTTTTCTCTGACCCTCTACTTTATCAGGAACTTGTCACTCCTGATGATTTGGCCAAAGTATGTGAGACAAAATCTTACCTTTTGACTTCTAAGGAGCATTATAAATGTACTCATCCCAAGACAGATTGTTGCTTATTCAGACAGTCCATGGTATAGTCAATATTCTTCACCATTTTGAACTTCATAAAGTTCAAAAGCATTAATTATTTTCCAGTCTCCCTTATTTATTGTACAGATTTCACAAGCATATCAAGAGTCAAGGAAGAAGTCCAAGGTGCATTGAGGAATTGGCAAAGAACAAGGCACCAGGAATTAATGGAATACAAATTGTAATCTTTTAAGAAAGTGAGGCAGCAATGGAAGCACTCACTCATCCATGCCAAGAAATTTGGAAGACAACTATCTGGCCAACTGATTGGAAGAGATCCATATGTGTGCCCATTCCAAAGAGAGGTGACCCAACAGCATGTGTAAATCATCAGACAACATCTTTGATATCCCATGCAAGAAAATTTTACTAAAGGTAACACAGATATGGCTTCAAGCATACACTGACAGAGAACATCCAGAGGTTTAAGCCAGATTCAGAAGAGGAAGTGGAACAAGTAATATCATTGCTGACATCAGATGAATCTTGGCTGGAAGCAGAGAATACCAGGAAGGTATTCTCTGTGCTTTATTAACTATGCAAAGGCTTTCAATTGTGTGGCTCATGACAAGCTATGGACAACATTGCTAAGTATGAGTATTCCTTAACACTTAATTGAGCTCATGAGGAATCTGTACATAGACCAAGAAGCAGTTGTTCGAACAGAATATGAGAATGGTTTAAAATTAAGACAGGTGTGTTACAGAGTTATATTCTCTCACCATACTTATTCAATTTTTATGCTGAACAAATAATACAAGAAGCTGGGTTATATGAAGAAAAGTGTGGCATCAGGATTGGAGGAAGACTCATTAACAATCTGTGATATGAAGATGATACAACTTTGCTTGCTGAAAGTGAAGAGGACTTAAAATATTTACTGATGAAGATCAAAGAGCACAGCCTGTGGTATGAATTGCATCTCAATATAAAGAAAACAAAAAGCCTCTCACTGGACCAATAAACAATATTCTTGTCAATGGATAAAAGATTGAAGTTATCAAAGACTTCATTTTTCTTGGATCAACTATCAACACTCATGGAAACAGCAGTCAATATATCAAACAATGTATTGCATTAGGCAAATCTGCTGCACAAGACGTTTTTAAAATGTTGAAGAGCAAAGATGTCAGTTTGAGCACTAAGGTGCACCTGACCCAAGCCATGGTATTTTCAATAACATCATATGCATGCGAAAGCTGGTCAGTGAATAAGGAAGACCATAGAAGAATTGATGCATTTTAGTTATGGTGTTGGAGGAGAATATTGAAAGTGCCATTGGATGCCAGAAGAACAAACAGATCTGTGTTGGAAGTACAGCCTGAGTGCTCCTTGGAGGCCAGGATGGCCAAACTTCGCCTCTCATACTTCAGACATATTGTCAGGAGGGACCAGTCTCGAGAGAAGGATGTCATGTTTGGTAAGGTGGAGGGGCAGAGATAAGAGGAAGACTCCCAGCAAGATGGATTGGCAAAGTGGCAGCATCAATGGGCTCAAGCATGGCAACAGTTGTGAGTTTGGCCCAGGACTGGGCAGTGTTTCGTTCTGTTGTGCATAGGGTCACTATGAGTTGGTACTGACTCAATGGCACCTAACAACAACAACAACAACAATATTCGGTGGCTTTTGTCAGGTGCACCTTAGTCTTCAAAATGACATATTTACTTTCTAACACTTAAAAGACTTTGTTTGCAGCAGATTTGATTTCTTGACTTCTGCTTCCATGGTGTTCATTGTAGACACAGGTAAGATGAAATCCCTGACAACTTCAATCTTTCCTGTTAATCATGAAGTTGCTTATTAGTCCAGTTGTAAAGGTTTTTGTTTTCTTTATGCAGAAGTGTAGTCCTTCGTAAAGATTGTAGTCTTTGATGATTCTCATCAGTACGTGCCTCAAGTCTTCTACACATTCTACAAGGAAAGTTTTGTTATCTGCATGGTTGTTTATTGAGTCTTCCTCCAATCCTGATGCCAATAGTTGCAGACAAAAACAAATACTAGTAGGCACAGACAAAAAAAAAGTTTCAGCCAAACCTTGCTTGCTCTAGCCAAAAGATCAGAAAAGGGATAGTCTAACAAGATAAAAGTTTTTAGACTATGACTTCTTCAGAAAAACAAAAGGAAAAGTACACTCATACCCTTATCATGCCAGCAAAAGCAGTTTGAGGAGCTTATACTTTTGTTCTCACTAGGATGGAATGAAATGCCCAATCCCCTCTCCAGAGTGGTGACAGAGTAGGCTTAGTAGAAAGTGGATACTTTTCATTGCTACTAGGCAGAAATTAATCCACTACACAATTCTGTGCTGTTAGTGGAAAAGACATAGGGAATTCTAGCCCTACCCAACAGTAATGAGGTTCCTCCTCACCCTCCCTACCAAATGCTGTCTAATGGAAAAACAAAACTTTCACCACTGTGAAGCAGTAATGAAGTCATCACTCCATGATGTCAGTAGGTGACATGTAGAAGATAGTAACAGAAATTCCAATCCAAAAGGATAGTATCAGTGGAGGCCTAACAAGGAGTGAGAACTTTCACTTCCAACCTGTATTAACAAGGAATCCTTCACCCCACTGAGTGCCAACACAGGTCACTGGAAAAATTGTGCTTCTTCCCACCTTGCAATAATGAGGTACTGTCCTCCACTTCAACTACTAGAGGGATAAACTTCAACAGAAGGTTTAAATTAAGTCAAATATGTGATACACTGACAAGAAAAAATGTCCAGATTTCAAAAGAAAATCACTCATCATACCAATAATAAAGAAAATCTCAACTTCAGTAAAAAAAAAGTCAAACAATGGACACCAATACCAACACGACAGAAGTTAAAATTATTGGACAAAAATTGAAAGGCAGCTATCATAAATATATAGGTTTCCTTGGGTGGCAAAAAAAAAAAAAAAAAAAAAAAAATGGTTAGGCACTTTACTACTAGCTAAAAGATTAGTAGTTCAAACCCATCCATAAACACCAAAAACAAGGCCTGGTAATTTGATTCTGAAAGGTCACAGGCTTGCCAACCCTATGAAGCAATTTTACTTTGTACCATGAGCCAAAAATTGACTCAATGGCAATTAATGATTAAAAAAAAAAAAAAAGCTTCAATGAAAAATTAGAGCATCTCAGCAAAGACAAAGAAAGTCATAGCAAATAATAAAAGATATAAAGAAGGAAACAGGGCAAGATGACTGATTAGATAGACACACTGAGCAGACCCTCTGCAATAAAGACAGAGGATACCAAATGAAACAGAGGGTAATCTGGAACCCTGAGCTTCAGAGGATAAGAAAGAGGGGTGGATTGAGTGACAACTGGAAAAGGAAACTGAGCAAGAGCAGCAAAAGAGATGAAAAATGGGTGGGAGCTAGTCTGGCTTGAAACACCATGACCATCTTGAGCTTCTGCAGGCCGCTACCCAGACAATGGCCTGCAGCACAGGAAGCAGCTGGATGTTAGTGGCAAGGGGTTGTGATTCTCACTTGTTCCTCATGTCCTTACCAGCCATACTGTTTGTGGTACCCACTATTTTATGCTTGGGGTAGGGCACCAGGCATCCAACCCCTGAGTCTGGAGGTGAACTTGCTCTGAACTATGCTACACAAACAGCAAACAGAGAACTGCATCCACACTTCCAGCCTCTATCACATCCACCAGGAGACAGGCAGTAAGTGTCGGAGAGCATAACAACATAGAATCATTAATTAACTATAAAAACATTGACAACACAAAGTCTGAGACAGCAGACAATTTCAGTTAACACAAAGAAACAAGACAGAGTGCCTCAAATAAGTTATCAAAATACAATGTCAAAAATATAATATCAGAAATGGTATTGAAATACTTGATAAAGAATTTTTTTAAATTTTTATTTAGATACTTTTGATTGAGAGAATTATTGAGAAAATTGTAGATGAAATAAAGGAAACATAGGCAAAACTTTAGTAGAACTCAGGAAAACTTGACAAGAACAAACTAACAAAATAAATGAAAATTTTTAGGTAAAAAAATAAAACAGCAATTAGAAACCAGATGATTAATACTAAGACTTCAGAAATAGGCTATACTTTGAAAAGGCAAAGAAGTAGAATTGAATTAGTGAGATGCCATGTTAATGATCCTGAAGACAAATTTCTCAATACTGGTCTGCCAGAGAAGTCCTGGTGTTGCTCTGTGGGTTCATGCACTGAATCACAAGATCAGTTTGAACTGCAAAGTTGGTGGTTCAAACCATGAACTCCTCCTTGGAAATCTTACAAAGGTTCATATGAGTCAGAACAACTCAACAGCACTTAACAATAACAATTACAAGAGGAACAATCATGAAAAGAGGGCAACAATAAAAAAAATATATCCAAAGAAAGCCTAAGATGTCTGTAGAACAATATCAAGAGGAATCACTTATATGTGTTGAACTTCTAGAACAGGAAGAGACAATAAATTTTAAAAATAGAGAAGAAGAGAATATTGTTGAAATGAAACTTCCCTAACTAACATCATGGCAGATTATTAGACATGCTTTCAAGAATCTGATCCTATCCAAATAGGACAGACCCCAAAAGAATCACCAAGACATACTAAAATTAGATTTTCAAAACCAAAAATAAGGAAAGCATCCTGAGAGCAGCTTGGGAAAAATGAAAAGTTATCAACAAAGGAAAACCAATAAGAATAAACTCTGGTTTCTTAGCAGAAACCATGTAGGCAGGAAAACAATGGGATGATATATACAAAAACTCTGAAAGAAAAAAATTACCAACCAAGAATCATATAGTTGTCAACTGCCATCGAGTTAGTTCTGAATCATAGAAACCCTGTATAGGGTTTCCAAGTATATGTAAATCATTATAGGATCAGAAAACCTCTTTTTACTGCAGAGCAGCTGGTGGGCTCAAATCTCTGACATGTGACTAGGAGTCTACTGCTCATCTTACAGTTATCAGGCTTTTGACCATTTGATGGTGAAATTAGGACATTTCCAAAGAGAAATTAAAAGAATTTCTAAAACTTAGAAAAATCATGGGGGAAAAACAAAACAAAAAGCCTAAGGGATTTCATTAGAAAGAGAACAGCAATAAACAGCAAAATAAGACTAACATTTGTTATTGTTATTAAGTATCATTGAGTCGGGTCTGACTCATAGCAACTCTGTGTAGGGTGTCCAAGGAACAGCTGGTGGATTTGAACCACCAACTTTGAAGTTCAAACTGACTTTGTGGTCGAGTGCTCATCTGCCACAAATACATGATAATATTTCCCAGAACTCAATCCAGATACAGAAGTATTCAAAGTAAACCAAACCTACAACGCTGAAAATACAAAACCAGAGGTCCCAGTTTGCAACAACAAAGAAATTGTATAGTAAAAAGAGGAAATAATGTAGCTACAAATTTTCCAAATCAAGTAGATTTGAAAGAAAGAAATAGGTAACTAAACTTAACAGTAACCCTAAAACGAAACCAAGGTTATGCCTATCCTTATCCTAACACCTACCCATAATACTAACTTTAGTCCTAATCATAACCCTAACACTAAACGAAGTCCTAAACCTAGCCTATACCTAGTCATAAACCTATGCCTAACTCTTTACTCCTACTCCTTCAAAAAATATTTTTTAAATAAATGTATAAAGAATTATTAGTAGGAAGATAGAACAGAAAAAAGAATCAATGAACTGGGTAATAAAACAATATATAAAATTAGCAGAATTTCAGGGATCTGTGAGACTATAAGTTAAGTATACATAAAATGCATAACATCCATGTCATTGGAGTTACAAATGAAGAGGAGAAATAAAGCTGTGCTAAAAAGTATTTAAGGAAATACTAGCTGAAATTTTCCAAATTTGTAAAAGATATAAACCTACAGTTTCAAGAAGTTGAAACCAAATATAAGAAATCTAAGGACATTTACATCAAGACACTCGAAGTTAAACTTCTAAACATAAAGACAAAGTAAAAGTATTGAAAATAGCAGAGAAATAAAATAACTTACTTGTAGAGGAAACAATTCAAA
Organism: Chrysochloris asiatica; assembly: GCF_000296735.1. NCBI lineage: Eukaryota > Metazoa > Chordata > Mammalia > Afrosoricida > Chrysochloridae > Chrysochloris > Chrysochloris asiatica. Next base: position 4,656,498 of record NW_006408673.1, read on the forward strand.
TGACAGTGTATTTTTCTTCAGAAACCAGAGAGGCCAAAAGGAAGTGACACAACATTTTTCAACTGCTGAAAAGAACTGTTGACCCAGAATTCCATATCCAGTGAAAATATCCTAAGGAATGAAGGGCAAATCAAGAATTCTCAGATGAAAGACATAAGGATAATTTGTGGCCAGCAGACATACACTAAAAGAATAGTAAAGGAACTTGTATAAACAGAAAATATATGATATTTAGAAAAAGGAATCTTGAACACCAGAAAAGAAAAAAGAACAATGGAAAGAGCAAAATTGTGGTTACATACAATACGTCTTTCTACACTTGAGTTTTCTAATGTTTTATACTTGAAGCTAAAACTGTAAACTGAATGATATAGTTATAAATATATGCAGAAGAAATTTTAAGATAATTATATTCTAAACAGAATAGATTAAAAAGATTAATGGAGTTAAGATTTCCATGCTATACTCAAAAAAATAAAATATCACCACTACTTGTTGTTGCTGTTAGGTGCCATCAAGTCGGCCCTACTTATAGCAACCTTATGCACAGCAGAATGGAACACTGCCTGATCCTGGGGCAACCTCACTATTGTTACTCTGCTAGAGCCCATTGATACTGCCACTTTGCCAATCCATCTTGCTGGGCTCTTCCTCTTTTTACCTGACCAAACATGATATCCTTCTCCATAGACTGGTCCCTCCTGACAATATGTCTGAAGTATGAGAGACTAAGTTTGGCCATCCTGACCTCTAGGGAGCATTTTGGCTGCACCTCTTCAAAACAGTTCTGTTGGTTCTTATTGAAGCCCATGGCACTTTTAATATTCTCCTCCAACACCATAACTCAAAAGCGTCAATTCTTCTACGGTCTTCCTTAGTCGCTGTCCAGCTTTCGCATGCATATGAGGTTATTGAAAATACCATGGCTTGGGTCAGGTGCACCTTAGTCCTCAAGCTGACATCTTTGCTCTTCAACACTATAAAAAGGTTGTGTGCAGCAGATTTACCTAATACATCATTTGATTTTTGACTGCTGCTTCCATGAGTGTTGATAGTTGAATCAATAAGAATGAGGTCCTTAACAACTTCAATCTTTTCTCCATTGAGAAGAATGTTGTTTATTGGTCCAGTGGTAAGGTTATTATTATTTTTTTTCTTTACATTGCAATGCAATCCATACCAAAGGCCTTGCGGTCCAGTGCTTTATCCTACAGCACCACACCAGGACTGAAGGTAGAAAAAGAAAAACTTGTAAATTAAACTAAAATGAAAATCTTCAACCTTAATATACAATCCACCAATAGTCTCTCAGTTTGTTTTATTTTGTTGGTTTAGGTGTTGTGTAATGTTGGAAACTAGGAAGAAGGAGAGGCAGACCACTACTAAATGGTTAGTCACTGAACACTTTATAAAAGCAGTATAACATTGTCAGATATAGTACCAAAAGAAGAAAATTTTGTATATAGCAGCAAAACACAGTCAGATATAGTGCCTGATGATGAACTCCCTAAGGTTAAAAGGCACTCAAAATATGACTGGGGAAGTGGTACCTCCTCAAAGTAAAGTTGACCATAATGATGTAAATGGTGCAAAGTTTTCAGGATCTTCATTTGCTGATAAGGCACAACACAAAATGAGAAGTAACAGCTCCAAATATCTACTAATAATCACATCATGGAAATAGCAGAGAAAATTGGAAATTTTCAAAAATGTAATGAAACATGTAAAGATCAATATCCTAGGTATTGTTGTTGTTATGTGCCGTGGAGTCGTTTCCGACTCATAGTGACCCTGTACAGGGTTTCTGAGGCTGCAAATCTTTATGGGAGCAGAAAGCCTCATCTTTCTCCCATGGAACAGCTGGTAGTTTCAAACTGCTGGCCTTGCGGTTCGCAGCCTGATTCGTAACCACTATGCTACCAGAGCTCCTAGGTATTAGTGAGGTGAAATAGACTGGTATTGAGTGGTGCTGTAGAATCAGCACTGGATTTCAAACCACAAGGTCAGCAATTCAAATCCACTAACTCCTCCTCATAAACCCAATACAGAGTTGTTATGAACTGGAACTGACTCTATGGCACTTAACAACAACAACATACAGGGCTGCTATGAGTTGGACCCAATTTGACTGCACTTAACAACAACAACAAAAGTAAGACCAGTTAGAATCACTTATTCAAATTTATGCATCAATCACCAAAGTCAGTGATGAGGAAATTCTACCAACTTCTTCTGGCTAAAATGGATCAAACATGCAATCAAGAATCATTGATAATTATTGGTGATTAGAATGCAAAAGTTAGAAACCAAGAAGATCTTAAGTTGGAAAATAAGACCTTGGTAAATAGAAATGATGCTGGAGATCACATGATAGAATTTTGCAAGACCAATGACTTCATTGCAGATACCTTTTTAAACAACATAAAAAGTGACTATCCACATAAAACACACCAGATGGAATAACAAAGAATAATATTGACTATGTCTGTGCAAAGGTTTGCTAGAGAAACTCAGTATCATTAGGACAGGGGCAGAATGTGGAACCAACCATCAGTTGCTCATGGGTAAGTTCAGGCTATAGCTGAAGAAAATAAAACAAGTCCATGAGAGCCAAAATATGACCTTGAATATATCCAACCTGAATTTAGAGACCTTCTCAAGAACAGATTTGATGCATTAGACACCACTGACCAAAGACCAGAAGAGTTGTGGTATGACATCGGGGACATCATACAGGAAGAAACCAACAGGTCTTTAAGAAGAAATAAAAGATCAAAATGGATCTTAGAAGAGACTCTCAAACTTATTCATGAGCACAGAGAAGAAAAAGCATTTGAAAAAAGATGAATAGAAAATTTCAAGAAGACAAAGTCAAGTATTATAATGAAAAGTACAAAAACCTAGTGTTAGAAAACCAAAAGGAAGAACAAGCTCAGCATTTCTCAAAACTGAAAGAACTGAAGAAAAACTTCAACACTTGATTTGAAAAACTGAAGGACTCCATGGACAAAAGTATCAAAAGAAGATGTAAGGAAAACACAGAGTTTAGATAGTCAGAACACCCTTACTTGCACAGAGTACCCACTTGACCTGGCTTCAATTGCTGGATGATCAGAACTCGACTAGAAGAAGAAAGAAGAGGAAAAAAAGGGCATTCTGCTACAATTTGATGATTTGACCTACACTTATGAATGTAGTAGCTCAAAAGAGAAAACTAATATTTACAGAGAGGATCATTCCCACCCCCTCAGTACACAGGGTTGACAGGGATGGGCAACTTAGACATTGGCTACCCAAAATGGGGGAGCTACGAAGTAAGAAGTTACTGGATTACAAGCTTTCAAGAGGGAGCCAAGCTCCAGAAGGTGCGGGGGAAAGTAGAATCTCCACTTAATAGTATCGATAGCGTAGTGGTTACGAATCGGGCTGCGAACCTTAAGGTCAGCGGTTCGAAACTACCAGCCGCTCCGCGGGAGAAAGATGAGGCTTTCTACTCCCGTAAAGATTTACACCCTCAGAAACCCTGTACAGGGTCGCTATGGGTCGGAACCGACTCAACGGCACTTAACAACAACAAGTGAGTAAATGGATTGGTATTGGCCATTTTGAATCTGACAACCATGTGGTTTACCATGATGGGAATGACATATTGAAGAGGAATGGTGTTGCATTCATTGTCAAAAAGAACATATGTAGGTCAGTCATGAGGTACAATGCTGTCTGTGATAGGATAATATCCATATGCCTACAGGGAAGACCAGTTAATACCACTATTATTCAAATTTATGTACCAACCCCTAAAGCCAGTGAGGATGAAATAAAAGAATTCTACCAACTTCTTCAATCTGAAATTCATCAAACATGCAATCAAACTATATTGATTATTACTAGTGATTGGAATGCAAAGGTTGGGAACTAGAGGTTGGAAGCAAAAAGTTTGGAGCAAATATCAGTAATTGGAAAATATGGACGTGGTGCCAGAAATGATGTTGAAGACCACATGATAGTATTCTGCAAAATCATTGATTTGTTCATTTCAAATACCATTTTCAGACAGCATAAAAGAAAACTATACACATAGAACTCACCAGATGGAATACATAGAAATCAAGTTGACTACATATGTGGAAAGAGACAATGATGGAAAAGCTCCATTTCATCAGTCAAAACAAGGCCAGGAGCAGATTATGGAACAGACCACCAACTGCTCAATGTAAATTCGAACTCAAGCTGAATTAAATGAAAACAAGTCCATGAGAGCCAAAATATGACCTTGACAACAGATTGTACAACAAAGAATATTACCTAGGATTGAAAGGACTCATTTCATACTGTTAAAAGAAGCAATCAATTAAAAGGACATAACACTAAAATATTTGTAACTAGATTGAACAAGATGACATAACCATAATAAATATCTCTGCTTCCAACGAAAGAGCTCCAAAATATATAAAGCAAACTCTAATAGATTTGAAGAAAGAAATAGATGAATTTATAATAATAGTGGATGATTTTAATACACCGCTTTCAAAAATGGATAGAATAACCAGAAAGAAACTTGACAAAGAACAAAACAACACAATCAACCAACTGGCTCACATAGATGTGTACAGAGCATTCAATTCAATAATGTCGGGGACTGTCCTCGACATAGGAACTTGGTTCACGAGTGTTTGGTTCATGAGGAGGGGATATCCAGTGGCTACAGGGATAGCAAAAGAAAACAGACAGAGAGAAAGAGGGGGACAATGAGGCACCCCAAAGCCAGGGTGGATACATCACTGGTGAGCAGACTTGGGAGTACAGGCATCCTGGCCTCTGCAGGCAGCAACTCACTGCCCTGCAATCTTTACTGCATGCCCTCCAACTTGTAATGCACACTTGGGCTGGTTATGGGAGGAGCTTCACACCAAGCTGGGAGGGACTAAAACAGAATACAGCTAACATCAGTAATTTACATCGTACTTCGCAGGTTCGAATCCCAGGCCAGCAACTTGGTTTCTCAGGCTCAATTAACATATCTATAGCTCCTGAGCTCAGTTGGGGGAAGGTAAGAGGTAAGGACAAAAGCTGGGGCGGAGTCCCGCTGTTTTAGCTTCCTGAGCCAGGTCTGCAGGAGGAAGCGAGATGCCCAGGTGAATGGGCGGCACCTGGAAAAGGATTAGGGAGGATGGGTTCTTTGTCTACAGAACAAAGAACCGAGAAGTAGCTAAGATATTTTTAGTTAATCCTTTGGAGAAAGGCTTGACCTTGCAACTTTTACAGTCTTAGACTTTAGGAAAATATTACATTTATCTGTGGATTATCAAGGGCTCATGTCTGCATTTAAAATTAAACATAACTTAATACTAAGATTAAAAACAATTTGATAAGACTGCCAGTGGCCTCATTTGTTCCTCAGAGCCTGCGGCCTGTATAGTCTACACACGGTCTACAACACAATAACAGCACAATACACATTCTTTTTCAGTGAACATGGAACATTCCACAGAATAGACCATCTCTTAGGCCACAAAACAAATATCCATAAATTTACAGATATCAGAATACTACAAATAATCTTCCCAGAACACAATGCTATCAAATTAGAAATCAACAATAGGAAGACCAAGGAAATAAAGTCAAATACATAGAAACTGAATAACACCTTGCTTGAAAGTGAATGGGTAGTAGAAGAAATTAAATGTGAACTCACAAAGTTCCTAGAAACAAATCAGAAAAAAACACAAGATACCAAAATCTTTGGGACACAGTGAAAGAAATGCTGAGAGGACAATCTATTGCAATAAATGCACACATCCAAAAAGAAGAAAGAACCAAAATTAACACATTAACACAGCATCTATAACAATTAGAAACAGACCAACAGAAGGAATCTACAGCCACTAAAAGAAAAGAAATAATAAAGATTAGAGCAGAAATAAATGAGATAGAAAATAGATAAACTATAGAAAATTCAACACAACAATAAGCTGATTCTCTGAAAGGATTAACAAAATTGACAGACCATTGGCAAACGAACAAAAGAAAAAAGAGAGAAGACACAAATAACTTGCATTAGACACCACACGGGTGATGTCACAATTGAACCAAAGGAAATCAAAAGGATAATAACAGAATACTATGAAAAGTTGTACTCCAACAAATTTGAAAACTAAGAAGAGATGGATATATTTTTAGAAAAACATGACAAAGTTAAACTTACACACAGCAAAGTAGAAAACCTGAACAGACCCATAACGAAAGAAGAAATTGATCAGGTCATCAAAAATCTTCCCATCAAAAGAAGACCAGGCCAAGATGGCTTCATTGGTGAGATCTAACAAACATTCAGGGAAGAGCTGTCACCAATTCTACTCAAATTATTCCAGAATATAGAAGAGGATGAAAAACTTCCTAATACATTTTATGAAGCAAGAATAACCCTCACACAAAAACCAGAGAAGGATATCACTAAGAAAGAAAATTGTAGACCAATATCCCTCATGAACACAGATGCAAAAATTCTCAACAAAATCCTAACCATCAGAATCCAGCAACACATCAAAAAGGTAAAACATCATGATCAAGTGGGATTCGTATCAGGGATGTAAGGATGGTTCAACAATAAGAAAATGATCACGTAATTCACCATATAAATAAGAAAAAAGAAAAGAACCACATGATCATAT
>NW_006408673.1:4688000-4706033 GCF_000296735.1 Chrysochloris asiatica
GTATTCCGTGTTGTTGTTGACCGAGCTCCTCACTACACATCCACCCGATCTGCCATCTTCAAGGAAGTCCTGGTAGTGTAGTGGTTAAAACAAACAAACAAACAAAACTGGTTGCGAACCTCGCGGTCAGCAGCTCAAATCCTCCAGGCCCTCCACATGAGAGAGATGAGGCTTTCCGCAATTTGCAGTTAAACAGTCTTGTGGCTCAGTATTCCTTGTTGCAAATACCATCAAGTACATCATACAGGAATAAAGGAAAAAGGTCATCAAAATGTCAAGAAAGAAAGAAAATACCAAAATTAATGTCAGAAGAGACTCTGAAACTTGCTATCCAGCATAGAGATGCTAAAGTAAATGGAGGAAATGTGGAGGTAAAAGAGCTGAACAGAAAATGTCAAAGGAAAGCTCAAGAAGACAACATCAAATATTTTAATGAAATGGGCAAAGACCTTTTGTTGTTATTGCTAAGTTATGTAAAGTCAGTTCTTACTCATAATGACTATGTTTAGAGTTTCTGAGGAGCTGCTGGTGAGGTTGAAACACCTACCTCATGGTACAAATCAACGTTGCAGTCAAACGCATTAACCTGCAGCACCAGACCAGGACTCCAAAGGACCTTCAGCATGTAAAGCAAACATGATAACCACTACACTATGGAACTGCCTATGCAAAGACCCAGAGTTAAAAAAACAAAAGGGAAGAGCATGTTCAGCACATCTCAAGCTGCAAGATTTAAAGAAAATATTCAAGCCTTGACTTACAATATTGAAGGTGTAGTGCTATGTGTTAATGGGCTGGATTGTGTCGGTTTGAACAGCAAGGTCAGCAGTTCAAGCTCACTAGCCGCTCCTTGGAAACCCTACACAGATTTGCTATGAGTCAGAACCAACTTGACAGCAACTAACAACAACAACAACAACAACATGAGTAGAATAGTGAATGATGCAGAAAGAATCAAAAGAAGATGGAAGGAATACAAAGTCACTGTACCAGAAGGAAACAATAAATGTTCAACCATTTCAAGAGGTAGCATATGATCAATAGTCAATGATACTGAAGAAATAAATCCAAAATGCACTGAAGGAAATAGCAATGAACCAAGCTCTGGGAATTAATGTAATACAAATTGAAATCTTAAAAAAAAAAAACAACAAAAAAAAACAGATTCAGTACTGGAGGCACTCACTCATCTCTGTCAAGAAAAATTGAAGACAGCTAACTAGCCAACTGATTGGAAGATGACCATATGTGTTCATATTTTAAAAAGGGAAGTGATCTAATTAAAAGTGGAAATCACCAAACAATATAATTAATATTGCGTGCAAATAAAATTAGCTGAACAGAATTCCAAAATGGCAAGCAATACAATGACAGAAAGCTGACAGAGGTTCATCAGATTCCAATGAGAACATGGAGCAAGGGATATCATTGATTGGTGACATCAGATGGATCTTGGCTGAAAGCAGGGAATACCAGAAAAATGTATGCCTGCACTGTATGGACACACAAAGGCTTATGGTTTATGACAAGCTATGGGCAACATTTTGGAGAATGTGTATTATGGAACACTTAATTGTACTCATGAGGAACCTGAACATAGACAAAGAGGCAGTTGTTCAAACAGAACAAGGGGACACCAAATGGTTTAAAATCAGGAGAGATATGCTCTAGGGTTGTATTCTTTCATCATACTTATTCAATCTGTATTCTGATAAACTGGATTATATGAAGAAGAATGTGGCATCAGTATTGGATGACTCATTAAAAATCTGTGCTATGCAGATGATACAACTCTGCTTGCTGAAAGTGAAGAGGACTTAAAATATTTACTGATGAAGGTCAGAAACCACAGCTTTCAGTATAGGTTGCACCTCATGTAAAAAAAAAAAAAAAAAATCGCCCCATTGGACCAATAAGCAACATCAAGAAAAGATTCAAGATGTCAAAGACTTCATTTTGCTAGGATCAACTATCAACATTTTTGGAAGCAGCAGTTAAGAAACCAAACGACATATTGCATTAGGCAAATCTGTGGCACACGACCTTTTTAAAATATTCAAGAGTAAAGATGTCAACGTGAGGACTATGCTGCACCTAGTCCAAGCTATGATATTTTCAATAGCCTCATATGCATGTGAAAGAATTGATGCATTTGAGTTATGGAGTTTGAAGAGAATATTAAAAGTACCTATGAAGAAGAACGTGGCATCAAGTTTGGATGAAGACTCATTAACAGCTTGTGATATGCGCATGATACAACCTTGCTTTCTGAAAGCAAAGAGGACTTAAAATACTAATGATGATCAAAGACCGTAGCCTTCTGTATGGGTTGTACCTTAATATAAGGAAAACAAAAATCCTCACCACTGGACCAATAAATAACATCAAGATATGGAGAAAAGATTGACGTTGCCAAAGACTTCATTTTGTTCAGCTCAACCATCAACACTCATCAAAGCAGCAGACAAGAAATTAAATGATGTCATTCATTAGGCAAATCTACTGCACAAGACCTCTTTAAAGTGTTCAAGCAAAGATGTCAGCTTGAGGACTAAGGTGTGCCTGACCCAAGCCATGGTATTTTCAATAACATTATATGCATGTGAAAGTTGTATAGTGAATAAGGAAGACCTTAGAAGAATTGATGTGTTCGAGTTATGGTGTAGGAGGAAAATATTGAAAGTATCACCGACTTCCAAAAGAACAAACAAATCTGTGTTGAAAGAAGTGTAACCAGAATGCTCCTTAGAAGCCAGGATGGCAAGACTTCATCTCTTATACTTTGAATATATTATCAGAAGGGATCAGTTTCTGGAGAATGACATGATGCTTGGTAAAATGAAGGGTCAGTAAAAAAGAGGAAGACCCCCAACAAGATGGATTGGCACAGTGGCATCAGCAATGGGCTCAAGCATAGCAAGGATTGTGAGGTTGGCATAGGACTGGGCAGTGTTTCATTCTGTTGTACATAAGGTTGCTATGAGACAGTACAGACTCAATAGCACCTAACAACAACAACAACATGTTATAACTCATAAAAAATAAGTACCATGGACTGCCAGAAAAACAAACAAATCTGTGTTTGAAGAAGTACAGCCAGAATGCTCCTTAGAAGGCAGGATGGCCTTTTACCTCTCATTCTTCAGTTATATTATCTGGAGGAACCAGTCCCTGGAGAAGGACATCATGCCTGATAATGTGAAAGGTCAGCAAAAAAGAGGATGACCACAATGAGCTGGATTGTCACAGTGGCAACAGCAATGGGTTCAAGTCTAGCACTGATTGTGAGACTGGCACAGACCAGAAAGTGTTTTGTTCTGTTGTGCATAAGGTCACTATGAATCAGTACAGACTTTACAGCAACTAACAACAACAACAAGGGTAAAATTAGATATTAATAAAGTTAATAAACATTGAGCCAAACTCATTAAGAAAAATAAAACAAAACACAAAAAACAACTAAGACACAATTTTTCAATATTAGGATTGAGGGAGATTAATATATTAAAGTTTCTACAGAAATTAAAAATAATAATCAGGAAATTTTATTAATAACTTTATGCTAATAAACTAAAAAATTCAGATGGAATGGAAATATTCAGATGAAAGACACAACTACCAAATCTCATTCATGAAGAAAAAGATAAATGAATGGCTCTAGATCTATTAGGAGCTCTGGTAACATAGTGGTTACCAATCGGGCTGTGAACCGCAAGGTCAGCAGTTCAAAACTACCAGCAGTTTCGCGGGAGAAAGATGAGGCTTTCTGCTCCTGTAAAGATTTGCAGCCTCGGAAACCCTGTGCAGGGTCGCTATGAGTCGGAACCGACTCCACGGCACTTAACAACAACAACTAGATCTATTATTCAAGTTGAATTTGTACCTTAATAAAACTTTCCCATAGAAAACTTCTGGCTCAGATGACTTCACTGGTAGAATGACTGAATATCAGGCAGCATGGAAAACTGGGGGACCATAGTACTATTTTAATTTATATCATGAGGGTGACTTCTGAATGCCAGGACTTAAAATACTTACTAATGAAAGCCAAAACTACAGCCCTCAGTAGGGATTGCACTTTAGTGTAAAGAAAACAAAAATCCTCATATTTGTACCAATAAATAAAATCATGATAAATGGAGACAAGATTAAAGCTGTCAAAAATATCATTTTTCTTGGATCCACAATCAACACAAATGGAAAAATGTTGTATTGCATTAGGCAAATCTACTGCTAAAAATTTGCTTAAATTGTAAAAGAGCAAAGATGTCAGTTTGAAGATTAAGGTGTGTCTGACCAAAGACATAGTATTTTCAGTCACCTCATATCCATGTGAAAATTGGACAATGAATAAGAAAGGCATTAGACAAATACATATATTTGATTTATGGTTATGGAAAGTACCATAGAGTGTCAGAAAAGCAAATACACCTATGTTGGAAGAAGTACAACCAGGATGCTAAGTTCTTAGAAGCAAGAATGACAAGACTTCGTTCATTTCAAGTACTTTGGACATGTTTTCAGGAAGAATCAGTCCCTGGAAAAGGACATCATGCTTAAAAAATTAGAGAGTCAATTAAAAAGAGAAATACCTTCAACAAGATAAATTGACACAGTGGCAGCAACACTAGACACAAGACCAGGCAGTGTTTTGTTCTGTTGTGCTTGCATTCACTATGAGTCAGAACCAACACCATGTCATCTAACAGCATCTAACAACAATAGCATTTCTGAATGGAGAAATGAAGATATTTGAGAAAATTCACAGGTTTCATCCGTGTAAGTTTTTATATTGTTGGAAGGAAAATGCATAATTTTTTGAAAAAATAATAAAATCACTATTCTTTTAGATAATAAGATTGAAGAAACAGGTTAGCAATCTGATGAATATCAGTGGACAAGAATATTTTAAGAAGTAATATGTGATCAACAGTTATACACTGAGCAAAAAGGCTAATAAGCAAAAGAGCAGAGATGAAGCCATTTGGTTTAGTAATTAGGAGAATAGTAAGGCTTGCAAAAAGTAAAGTTGGACAAAGCAGATTATAGGGTGGTAAGCACTTGCATGAGTCATGAGGCAATGGAGAAAAATTCTCAAGCCACCTATTTGAGAAATTCAGCTCTGAAAGAATGATCGCTATATTCAAGTGAAGTTTTGGGAGGAACTGGAAAATTATTACAAGTTAACCCCTAAGTCAAGTAACAACATAGAAGAGTAAGATGAAACCCCAAACTACAAAAATGAAAAAGTAGGTTCTTGTCCCTATATAGAGGACTGTAGAGGCTATGAGTTTAAAGACAATTCTATATTCCAAAATAAAAGCAAGATTGCATTTGCCCTGAAAGTGAGGAAAGTAATTTTTTCCTACAAAATAAGATGCTACTAAGAATAAGAAAAGACATCTTAAAAACAATCTATTAGATGGAGAGAATTATGTGATCTAATTAACCTTATTGTTTCATTAAGATTTTTATTCACTACAAGACTGCTTTGCATACATTACCCAAATAAATTAATCTACTTTGAAAATGTATCTATAGAATTTCAAATCTTCTTGAAATATGTTACTGTAAATGCAGTGGAAATTACATCCCCACCAGATCCTTAAGAGTGATTGTCCTCAATTTATTGAATATAAATACATATGTATTTACCTATGCTGCAAATATGTCCATGAATATAGTAGAATATACAGAAGGTAAAGCTATGAAAACTTCTTAGCCATAATCAACCACTTTGGGGGAATGATTTGTTGGACAAGGGGTGCAAGACTATAGTAAGAGCAACATCAATTTGTGAAAGATTGTTAAGGTTTTTTGCATGCTATCGAATGGGTTCCAACTCATAGAGAAGCAGTATAACATTTCTGAGCAGCAGTTGGTGAGTTGGAACCTCTGACCTTTCTAGTGCTTATCCTACAGCATCACACCAAGTCTCCAAATATAGCCCATCATACAAAGTGAGTTACTTTCATTAGCAGTGACTGGTGTCTTAAAAGTTTGTGAGAGGCCATCTAAGTCTGTCCATATCTAAAAGCAAAGAAGAGCAAAAGCAATTAAACATAATGGAAAGAATTAGCCTAATGAACTACAGAACCATATGAACATCACTCTGAAGGACCTTGATACCATGAAAATCAGGAGGTATGCAGCTACTACTATTGACTGTTCTGAGAGGGATAAGATTAGAAGGTACTGAATAGAGGAGGACAAAAATGTGGGAAAACTAAAATCATAGAAAAAGAGCAGTCTCCTGGTTGTATAGAGATTGCTGGAACCTCTGAGACTATGTCCTTGAACAATCTTAAGACTTGGCACTGAATTCACCCCTGTGACTTAATTTTCAGTCAAGTGGTTGTTGTTGTTTCCATTGAGTCAGCACCAACTCATAGCAACCCTATGCAAAACAGAATGAAACACTGCCCAGTCCTGGGCCAACCTCAATGTTGTTGCCATGCTTGAGTCCCTTGATGCTGCCACTTTGCCAATCCATCTCATTGGGGGTCTTCCTCTTTTTCTCTGACCCTCCACCTTACCAAACATGACATCCTTCTCCAATGACCTGCCTTTCCTGACAATATGTCCAAAGTATGAGAGATGAAGTTTGGCCATCCTGGCCTCCAAGGCGCACTCTGGCCGCACTTATTCCAACTCAGATCTGATGGGTCTTTTGGCAGCCTATGGCAGTTTTAATATTCTCCTCCAATACCATAACTCAAAGGCATCAAATCTTCTATGGTCTTCCTTAGTCACTGTCCAGCTTTTCATTCATATGAGGTTATTGAAAATACCATGGCTTGGGTCAGCTGCACCTTAGTCCTCAAGCTGACATCTTTGCTTTCCAACACTTTAAAAAGGTCTTGTGCAGCAGATTTACCTAATATAACACATGGCTTAATTTCTTCACTGCTGCTTCCATGGGTGTTGATAATTGATCCAAGAATTGAGCACTTCACAACTTCAATCTTTTCTCCATTGATAAAAATGCTGTTTATTGATCCAGTGATGAGGATGCTTGTTTTCTTTACATTGAGATGCAATCAATACCAAAGGCTGTGCTCTTTGATCTTCATCAGTAAATATTTTAAGTACTCTTCACTTTCATCAGGAAAGGTTGTATCATCTGCATATTGCAGGTTGTTAATGAGTCTTCCTCCATTCGTGATGCCATGTTTTTCTTCATATAACCCAGCTTCTCAGATACATATATTTGCTCAGCATACAAGTTGAATAAGTATGGTGAAAGAATACAATGCTGTCACACACCTTTCATAATTTAAATCGTTCGTTCAGTGTTCCATTGTTCTGTTCAAACAACTGCCTTTTGGTCCATGTGCAGATTCCTCATGAGCACAATTGAATGTTCAAGAATATTCATACTTCACAATGTTGTCCATTGCTTGTCATGATCCACACAATCAATAGCCTTTGCGTAGTCAATAAAGCATAGGTAAACATCCTTCTGATATTCTGTGCTTTCAGCCAAGATCCATAGGACATAAGCAATGATATTCCTCGTTCCACAGCCACTTCTGAATCTGGATTGAACCTCTGGAAGTTCTCTGTCAATGTATGCTTGCAGCCATTTCTGTATTTCCTTTAGTAAAATTTTACTCACATGGGATATCAAAGATAATGTCTGATGATTTCCGCATTCTATTGGGTCACCTCTCTTTGGAGTGGGCACAATAAGGATCTCTTCCAATCAGTTGGCCAGATAGTTGTATTCCAAATTTCTTGGCATTGTTGAGTGAGTGCCTCCAGTGCTGCCTCACTTTCAAGTGATAGGTAGCTTTCTATAAGGTGAATGATTACATCAGGGAGGTATGCACTTCTTGGAATAATTTAGATCAAAGAATCAGCATTTACCCCTGACACAAAATTTATAAGGCAGAAAGAGTTGGGAAAGGAAGAGTGGAAATGGAAAACACAGGGAGGAAGTGAAATAAATTATGTCACACTGTGGAGATTGCAACCAGTGAGAAGTATCAACATGTGTATGAATTATTGAATGAAAACCTTATTTGCTCTGTAAACCTTTACCAAATTCACAATGAAAAGTTAACAAAAAAAGAGAGATTATCCTCTGTCTTCATTCTTTATTCTTTTTGCTTTTACTGTTAATTGTGAATTGGGTAAAGGTTTACAAAGCATATCAGTTTCTATTCAACAATTCATACACATTTTATTCCATTTTATTGATTGCAAGTCTCACAATGTAACATCACCCTACTTTTTCCATTTCCAATTACCATTTCTCTTTCTTTGCTAACCCTTCTAAACTTTGTCCAAGGAGATCAGTAAGTAGGTCTCAGTAAATATGAATAAAATATCAGGTGTATTGTATTAAAATTCATATACTATGTGATTGTTAAGTGCTATCAAGTTGTTTCTGGCTCATGTGTATATGTTAAGTGCCTTTAAGTCTGTTCTAACTCAGACTAATCCTATATAGAGTTTCCAAGGAGCAGGTGGAACTGCCGACCTTGCAATTAACAGTCCAGTGCTTCCCTACAGTGCCACATCAAGAGTCCTCATTCTTTCCTATCCCTTCTGAACATTGTTCAAGGAAATCAATAAGCTGATTTCAATAAATCTGAAAAATTACCAAGTGTATTGTATTAAAATTCATATCATATAGGCATTTGTAAAATGACTTCCTCTTAAATGACCAAACCATATTTTGACTCCTTTTAAAAAACAATTCCTGAATGGTGATTAAGTTTATGTTACCTAACACAACTGTCATTATTCTTTAAATACCTGAATTAATCAGAATGTATCCATTATATTTTCCCCAAGGATATTTTTCAATGTAAACATATACTGGAGCTTAGTCCAAAAAAGATAAATGATCTCAATAGTTACATATTTTTGTCTACTTATTTTCCTACTGGAAATTGAATGAAGAGAGATAAATAAATCCTTTGGGTCTTCTCTATGTTCTTTAAATTGTGTACTGACAAACATCCCACACAATTCCTGGACTCTTATCAATTCCAACCTGGCATGTGCCCTCATCATAGTTAGTTGGGTTTGTGTCCTTAGCACATTTAGTTTTTAAAATTCAAGTGAGACACTCTGTCAGTTTCCATATTTCAAATTCATAAAAAAACTGACTGCGGTGGTCAGCATTAGTCAATCATAGTATATGGCTTTCTGGTGAGTGATACTGCTCAAGCAAATACCTGTTTTAAATAGACTATTCATCATACATCACAGAATAGGGCAATAATTAAATTCAAGGAAGCTGAACCAGATCTTAACTTCATATTAGTGCTGGAAAGTGCCATTTTTTATTTACTAAAAAGAATAAGCTAGTGTGAAAAAAGAGCCATTGATTAAAGAGCAAAAATCAAACTCAAACATAAAATACGTTATATCAACTATCCCTATACCACTTTGTTGGTATCATTGTAATAATTTGGAAAATATATCATTCAGCATTTGATGACATTTAATTTTTATTTCATCCGCTGTTGCCATTCAATATCCATTACTGAATACTTTACTAACCTTCTTTACTAACAAAAATGGTATTAGTTGAGATCTCTTCCTATAGAAATTTTCAGATAGTAAAGTAAAACTTGATCTCTATAAAAGGGAATGTATTGGATCAGGAGAAAAGATTGAAGTTGTCAAGGACTTCATTCTTCTTGGATCAACTATCAACACTCGTGGAAGCAGCAAGTCAAGAGATCAGATGACATATTGTATTAGGCAAATCTGCTGCACAGGAACTTTTCAAAGTGTTGAAGAGCAAAGATTTCAGCTTGAGGACTAAGGTGCACCTGACCCAATCATGGTATTTTCAATAACCTCATATGGATGCGAAAGCTGGACAGTGAATAAGGAAGACCGTAGAAGAATTGATGCCTTTGAATTGTGGTGTTGGAGGAGAATACTAAAAGTGCCATGCTTGGACTCCCAAAAGAACCAATAGATCTGTTTTGGAAGAAGTGCAGCCAGAGTGCTCCTTGGAGGCCAAGATGGCTAAGCTTCGTCTCTCACACTTTGGACATATTGTCAGGAGGGAACAGTCACTGGAAAAGGATGTCATGCTGGGTAAGATGGAGAGTCAGAGAAAAAGAGGAAGATCCCCAACGAGATGGATTGACCAGGTGGCATCATTGTGTGGCAGCGGTGGTGAGGTTGGCCGAGGATCGGACATTGTTTCGTTCTGCTGTGCATGGGGTCGCTATGAGTCGGTTCTGACTCGATGGCACCTGACAACAACAACAAATTGAATAAAGAAATTTTCAAATCCAAAGTAAAACTTTTTTTAAGTATGGATGGATCTAAGGACATGAAGATTCTATTAGGGCTCAGTTTCTCTCTTTCCATTTTTAACTCTTTTCTCCTGCTGGGGTTCAATCCCCAGCAGGATCTCCATATTTGGTGGGAAGATGGCTTCCAACCACTATGGGTTTACAATATCAGAGCTCAGTATCTTCTGACAGTTCTAACTTTACCAAAGGTGCATGGATTAATTATAATTGGTTCTAAGATTCTTGTCTTGGAACATGTGTGCACCCTTGAGACAATCAGTTTGGTCAAGAGAATGCAATGTTTTCTTTTATCAGTCTTGAGTTACACCCACTCTGGAGAGGCTGCTCACACCATGTGGTGTGAAAATGGATGATATGTAGCTGTTCTCTAAGAAACACCTGCAAAGAAGAAAAATCATACTAAAGAAGAATTAATATAGGATGGTCAGGTAAAAGCAACAATTATCCCACATAAAGATGAAAAAGGTTTATTGTCAGTAGGGTGTGACTTTTTTAAAAACATATTTCAGGTTATATACACAAAAATCTGTCTATCCAAGTCATCTTCCAACTACAAACTCAGTCTTACACCAGACTCTAGACCCAACCCTACTTCTCATTCTGTAGAATTTAACAACCACAGATCAGTAATGCTGTATTGGTTCAGCCCCTCACTGATGCACCATGAGACTAATACGTGGATTCTTCCTGAGTTCCTCAAAAATGAAAATCCTACAGACATTCCACTTACAAGGCTTCCTTATTCCTGAATTCCTTATTCTTGATGTTTTATGTATGATGTCTAGCCCCTAAATCACCGCCACTTAATTCATCCACTCTTTCAATAAGTATTTATTGAGTACTCATTTATTTCTAGACATCGTGTCAGGTGCCAGGGATATGGACATCATCACTGCCCCCAGATTACCACTACCTCCTATCCCAGACTTCTGATATTCCATGCTTTTTGCACTCACTGGGATAAGAGTGGCCTACCATATCACTCCTGGTACCTATCACCTGTATGCCTGCCTTCACAAGTAGTAGAGAGAGCATAAATGACAGTGAAATACTGTTCTTGTATCTTCTCCCACTGTGCATTAACAGAATATGTCTCACAATTCATAATGGTGTGTTCATACATTTTATGTTTGATACCCAGGGAACAATTGAGAACAAAAATTATATGACTGACAATCATGGTTCCTCTTAGACTGATCTAGATGTGAACAATTCACCTTTACCCTCAAGGATACCTGCTTAGTATTCAGATTATGGCTCTCACATGTCTGTTTAGTTCTGCCACCAAGAGGGAATCTGTAGTCTTTATTATAAAGGAATTTGAGATGGCAGAAAGAAGAAAGTTATATCTTGTCTAACAAATTGGTGAGAAGAGATAAATTACATTAGACTGATAACGGATACCATGAGAAGAACTTCCAACTAACAAAGATCCCTGACGAGTATACAGCACTTTACAGTTCTACAATGGTCATTCACACATATTATCTCAGCTAGAAATCTGAGACAACTTCCTGGAAATATTAGCAAGAGGAAGCAAAGGAGGAAGATAAAACTAAATAAAAAGCTCTTGGCAAGTGTACGCAACAAGAATTGATCATGGAAATATCTACTATATCCTTGGTGGTCACAAAAGAGCTCACCTGCACAGTATTCTTATAAAAGTTCAGCCCCTATTCATTACAAATCTAATCATGCCATACCCTTAATTTAAGTTCTTCTTGGCTTGCCACTGATCTTGGCATAAAGAGAAAAACATCTTAAACAGTCCCATAAGGCCTTCATGATTTGCTTGTTACATGCCCTTCTTGCCGCAACACTCAAAATTACGTGCCCCCAACTTTATATTCTTCTTTATCTATGTTGTTGTTTTTACTTGCCATCAAGTTAATTCTAACTCATGATGATCCCATGTGTCTCAGAGAACTATGTGTGATAGGGTTTTCAAGGCTGTGAACTTTCAGAAGCAGATTGCCAGGCCTTTCTTCCTAGGCACCTCTGGGTGGGTCAGTAATTGAGCATTTAACTGTTTGTGCCACCTAGGGATATTACTCACTTAAAAAAAAAAAAAAAAAAAAGACTAAACCTGTAGTCATAAAGTTGATTTCAATGTATAGTATTGATCCTATTGAAGTGAGTAGAACCAATTCATAGAGTTTCCAAGACTTCTGCTTACAGAAGCAGAGCAGATGGTGTGTTTAAATTGTAGACCTTTACATCAGCAGCTGAGTGATTAACTATTATGCCACCAGGCTCTGTTCGTCATGTTGTTGTTTAGTGCCATCAAATCTGCTCTGACACCTAGCAAACCTGTACAGGGTTTCCATGGAGCAGCTGGTGGATTTGAACTGCCAACTAGTGTTGATCCTACAGCACCATACCAGGAGTCCTGCATATATACTGCCCTAAATGTTACCTCAAAAGCATCATGCTTTTGCACTTGCTCTTCTCTTTGCTTACGAATGAATTCCTACTCTTTATCTCCATCTCGACTCAAGCTTGTTCAGTTAACATTATTCATGCCTGTAAATCTGTGTTTTTTCCTTCAGAACATTTATCATTGTTGTAGGTGTATATTCAGTAATACCAATCATTAGATATGCTTGAGGTCATAAAGTTAATAAAAGTAGGAACTGTATATTTTTACTCATCACTGAATCTACAGAGCCAACATTTTGTATAGGAATTTATCAATTTTCAGAGAGTTGGCATACATTTGGAGTTAACAGTATAGACTTAAGATTCTGGAAAATTTTGCTTAAAATCCTATTTCCACATTTCAATACACATACACTTTGGGCTGGTTACCTAGTCACTTCAGACTTAGTTTCTTAATTTTTATAATAGGAAAACTAATGCCTGTATAGATTGGTTGTAGAGATTGAAAAAGCTAATTTAGTACACAGTAGACAAACTTAGGAGAGCACAGTAGCTCTGTAAGAGCAAGGATTGGACTGCCAACCACAAGGTCAGCCATTAGAGGTCACTAGCTGCTCAATGGGACACAAATGAGGCTTTCTGCTTCTCCAAAGATCTATAGCCTTGGAGACCCTATCAGGTCACTATGGATCTGAACAGACTTGATGATACTTAACAACAGCAGGCGAACAGAAACGTTCACTGCCCACCATCATCAAAGATGTCATTTGTACTTATGAGGAAGGTAAATGATATTTTGAATTTAATTAAAATGTCTTGTTAATGAAATCACTTAAATATAACTTCCACTATGACAGATCACATAAAAAAAAAAAAATTAACTCACTTAAAATGTGCTCTCTTATGCACCTTAAAGTATTGGTGGGATTGAAAATCTCACTTAAGACAAAGGAGATAATTAGACAATGATGGTTTGACTCCTGAAGGATGAATTAGAAATTGAATAGGAGAGTCCTTGAAGAATTAAGGATGAACTTTTCCCTAAAACATAGGTGAAATTTTAATGTCAAAAGTGGCAGTTCAAAAGCAATAAATTGTAATCTAACATTATAAAGTAATTCAAGGCCAGGGCACATATCAAGGAATAAGACCTACTTTTCTCTAGTAGCAGTTTAATAATCACACAACCTAGAGCTTATATATTTGTGGTATTAAACTCTAGTGACTTGAAGTAAGTAATTTAGTCATGCAATTTAATGCTGTTAATCTTTTAAATTTATTATCTCAATATTTGGATGAAAACAAATATTATGTATCCATACTTTTTATAGTATTTTATATATTATATCAATGACTTCAATTCAGAATCAATAATGGTTATTTTGGAAACCTGGTGTGGTGCTGTAGGATTAGCACTGGACTACTAACTACACAGTTGGTGACTCAAACCCATCAAAGCTCCTTAGAAAACCTATAGAAGGTGGCTATGAATTAGAACTGATTCTACAGCACTTAAACACAACAACAATGATTATTTTACATAATCAAACTTTCAAAAATTAAAATCAATACAAAGTACACATAATTTTATTCAGGTTTCAAGAATTCTCATTATAAAGATTAATAATGAAATTTATGCTTCCTATTTCATCACACATAAATAATTTCTGGAGGCAACATTGTTTACCAGGTATATTATATTGCTGTCTTTCATTGCTTTTATCTATTGTCCTTTCATTAATTCTAATTAATTCTTATTCAAGTACATTTTTTTTATGCTTTCTATAGATATGTTCAACCATTTCAAGAGGTATCATATGATCAAGAGCCAATGATACTGAAGGAGGAAGTCCAAGGTGCATTGAAGGAATTGGCAAAGAACAAGGCACAGGAATTGATGGGATAAAAATTGAAATCTTTCAGTAAAGTGAGGCAGCACAGGAGGCACTCACTCATCTCTGCCAAGAAATTTGGAAGACAACTATCTGGCTGACTGATTGGAAGAGATCCATATTTGTGCCCATTCCAAAGAGAGATGATCCAACTGAATGTGGAAATAATTCGGACAATCTCTTTGATATCCCATGCCAGTAAAGTTTTATTAAAGGTAGTACAGAAATGGCTGCAAGCATACATTGACAGAGAACGTCCAGAGGTTCAAGCCAGATTCAGAAAAGGCCGTGGAATGAAGGATATCATTGCTGATGTCCAATGGATCTTGGCTGAAAGCAGAGAATACTAGAAAATTGTTTGCCTGTGCTTTATTGACTACACAAAGGCTTTTGATAGTGTGGATCATGACAAGCTATGAACAACATTGTGAAGTATGAGTATACTGGAACATTTAATTGTGCTCATGAGGGATCTGTACCTGGACTAAGAGGCAGTTGTTCAAACAGAACATGGGAATACTGAAAGGTTTAAAATTAAGAAAGGTGTACAATAGGGTTGTATTCTTTCACCATGCTTATTCAACCTGTGTGCTGAGCAAATAATCCAAGAAACTGGGTTCTATCAAGAAAAATGTGGCATCAGGATTGGAGGAAGACTCATTAACAACTTGCAATATGCAGATGATACAACCTTGCTTGCTGAAAGTGAAGAGGACTTAAAACATTTACTGATGAAGATCAAAGAGCACAGCCTACAGTATGGATTACAGCTTACTCACCACTGGACCAATAAACAACATTCTTACGGAGAAAAGATTGAAGTTGTCAAGGACTTCATTCTTCTTGTTTCAACTATCAACACTCACGGAAGCAGCAGTCAAGAAATCAAATGACGTATTGTATTAAGCAAATCTGCTGCACAAGATCTTTAAAGTGTTGAACAGCAAGTGTTGAAGAGCAGAGATGTCAGCTTGAGGACTAAGGTGCAGCTGACCCAAGTCATGTCATTTTCAATAACCTCATATGCATGCAAAAGCTGGACAGTGAATAAGGTAGACTGTAGAAGAATTGATGGTTTTGAGTTATGGTGTTGAGGAGAATATTGAAAGTGCCATGGGCTGCCCAAAAGAACCAATAGATCCATTTTGGAAGAAGTGCAGCCAGAGTCCTCCTTAGAGGCCAATGTGGCCAAACTACATCTCTCATACTTTGGACATATTGTCAGGAGGGAGAAGTCTCTGGAGAAAGATACCATGTTTGGTAAGGTGGAGGGTTAGAGAAAAAGAGATGGATTGCCCAAGTGGCAACATCAATGGACTCAAGCGTGGCAATAGTAATAAGGTTGGCCCAGGATCGGGCAGTGTTTCATTCTGCTGTGCATAAGGTTGCTATAAGTTGGTACTGACTCAATGGAACCTAACAACAACAACAACATAGATATGCTGTTGAATTGCTGAGGATTTTTAAAGACTTACTGAACAACAGAAACATACATCCTATGATATCCTCATTTTATAATACTTATTATTGGGATGTTTAGATGAAGAACCTATTGCTGTTTTTGTTGTTTATTGCCATTAAGTGAGTTCTGACTTATAGCAACCTGTAGATGGTTTCCAAGGAGTGGCTGGTGAGTTTGAACCATCAATCTTGCAGTCGAGTGTTTAACTTACAGTGCCACACTAGGACCTAAAATAGTATTATATATAACAAAAAAGAAAACCAAAAAAACTACAGAATTCCATACAATCATTTGGAAACAGTCATTATTAAAAAGCAATGTACAACTAAATTTTCACACTGGGATTCCAAATCTTAAATTCAATACAGAGCTTAAATATCAGTTGAAAATAAATATAAGTTGAGAACTAAAGTTTTTTCATCTACAACATGAAGAAAGTGTGTATACAATTGACATTAAGAACAACCTAACCATAGACTAAGCTTATGCAAACAGTAAGCCAAGCAAAACTTAGCTGTCTGCCAAACATTTTCCCCAAGAGGTGAATAATATTTTCCATAAGCCTATGGAAATTGCAAAATTAGTTTGGTAATGAAATACTCTTAGCCACTTTCTTATGTATGATTCAACATTTCTGTTCTCCATGGAATAGTATAAATTATATTAATTACATCAGAGCAAAGTCCATATTTATCATTCATTGAAAAGATTAACAATATTTCAATTCACTTGAGACAATTTTACCATGTGTAAAAAGTAAATGTGCATATTAAAACCTACTTTTGACAGTGTAAGACTATTGAAAAAGATTAGAAATAAATACAAAATTTGCAGGCAGGAACACTTTGTATTATATGATGCTAATTATGGAGGATGATAACTAAAACAACCATATTGTAATTTCCATAATGTTACAAGCTTAGGCCAATTTGTCATTGAAAGGTTAGATAGTCATGGAGAGATAATAAATTAAGGAAAACATTTTCTGTCCAATTTTTCCCAAAATGTATCACAAGTGTTTGTTTTTTTCTTGTGAATTGAGTGATACTTTACATGGGAGAACATCAATTTTATAGTCACTGTTTCCTTGCAATGATTACAGTCCCCTCCGTGCATTATCATTTATTAGTATTTGCTTCTATTCCCTCTGTTTTATTTTTTTATTGCGAGGGGAAGTGGAATACAGCAGAACACTCAGGAATACATAATCATTTAAACAACTAAAGGGCACTTTCTATAAACCTGCCTCCTGGCCTCCAGCAAACAGTTTTTCTCGTTCCATGAGTCTAGAGTCCTCAACTGCTCTGTCTCTCCATATCCTCATTTCTGCCTCCATCTCTGGTGTCACTGCTTCTCTGGATAAGGTTCCACATTCTCCTCATGTTCTTCTCCCTTGATGGTCCTAAGGTCCTCTGTTCCTGGAAGGTAAGATCAACTACTCCCCCCTTTTATGTTACAAAACTTCTACCTTTGTAGTTGTGACAATTGCAAATAGTCATTATAACAACTACTCACTATTGAATCATAAGAATCTTACCCCATCTCCTTTCATCAGGCCAGTCTAGACAAGATGAAAACTATTCTGTGGAAATTCTACCATCCTCTACACACGATGAAATTAAATTCCTTCTTAAAAATTTGTAAGCCAGACACTTCATGCCTTTACAGCCCCTCTCACTCTAGGTAGCCAATGTCTAAGTTGCTCATGCCTATGACCCCTGCATACAGACAGGTGAGGTGAAGACTTCTCTCTCAGTTGGTATTTTGAGCGACTGCATCCACAAGTATACATCAAGTTCATCAAATTGTAGCAACTTACACTTGTTACAATTTGGAAGACAACTATATGGCTGACTGATTGGAAGAGATCAATATTTGTGTCCATTCCAAAGAGAGGTTTACCAGCACAATGCATAAATCATCGGATAATCTCTTTGATATCCCAGGCAAGTAAAGTTTTGCTACAGGTAATAGAGAAACGGCTACAATAGCACATTGACAGAGAACTTCC
>NW_006408673.1:4707014-4709016 GCF_000296735.1 Chrysochloris asiatica
GCTGGAGAAGGATGTCATGCTGGGTAAGGTAGAGGGTCAGAGAAAAAGAGGAAGACCCCAAACGAGATGGATTGACCAGGTGGCATCATTGATGGACTCAAGTGTGGCAGCAGTAGTGAGGTTGGCCTAGGATCGGACATTGCTTCGTTCTGCTGTGCATGGGGTCACTATGAGTCGGTTCCGACTTGATGACACTTGACAACAACAACAACAACAACAACATTTGTTTCCATTATAAAAAAAATTTATCTTCTTTTAGTGGAGTTGTGATCTTCAAGCCATCAAAGGTCAAATGGGTACAATTTGCAACTTTGGGCATTCTTGTAAATCTCCCCTCACTTCATATCAGCTGGATGCTCCACTCTTAGTTCTAGCCCCCCGTGGCTATGTCCTTTTTCATGGGCTCAGGAAATTCTAGGTCTCATCATACTTTTGGACCAACCAGTCCTTCCTTTTCTCTCTCGTCTATGGAACATGGTCAGACTCAGCCCATATCTTCATTGTTGCCTTTCCCCCATTTCCACTCACCATTAAATCAACATGGTGGTAGCAAGCTTAGATGGTTGCTTGTGTGATCCCTTTGAGATTCAGTTTTGAATCTCAAAGTTTTGTCCTGAAGAGACTTCATTGCTTGCCTTGATGGCTTTCCAGTGAACAACTTACTTGTCCTTGTAGTAGCCATTCAGACTGCCATTTTTGTTTTTGATTTTGATTTTTCCTGCTGGTCTTCCTTTCAAGCAGTATCTTCTGTTGCTTTAGCTATTACAGGCTAGTCTGCTTGTCCTTTCAAGTGGGAATGTCTGACCACAGAAGGTTCTGGATGAAGCTCAGGTTTACACCTCAGGTCCTATCCACTACCAAGGCTCTGCAAGAAGCCTATTTCACTGGGCAATTCTAGAATCCCTTTTAGGTATTTCAATGAGTTATAGGTTGAAGATGGGTGTACAAGCTTTCAGTAATCATGTTTCCTGATGTTCCTTTTTATCACACCCAAGTATCTATTTTATAACAGTAAGCAAGAGAAAAAAACATTTATAAGACAATGAAGAATTCTAACATTATTTCCACTCTTTTACCCAGACTATGCCTTGATCCCTGTATCACAGAGCCCTGTTGATCCAAGGTTGAGCATACATCAATATTTACCTCTATCTCATTTAACCCATGCAAACCTACCTGAGTGCTCCCCTATCTAACTTGTTCTCCCATCCCCACCCCTTCATGTGCACCGCTCTCCCCAACACCCAAACTATGATGTGTCTATCCTCTACCTTGTGTTCTGTTGTCCCTTCCCTCCCACCCCTGGTAACCTACAAAGATTTTTTTTTTTTTTTCCCTTTTAGTATGGCTACCTTTTCTTAAGCTTTTACAATAATGGTCTTATGCAATCTTTGTCTTTTTGTGACTGACTAATTTCACTCAACATAATGTCCTCAAGGTCCATCCATGTTATGCAGTGGCTTACAGCTTCCTTGTTATTCTTCAAAGTAACATAATATCCCATTGTGTGTATGTACCAAAGATTGTCCATTTTTCCATTGATAGACATTGAGGCTGTCTCCATTTTATTGCTATTGTGACTAGTACTGCAATAAACTTTGGTGTACATATAACTATTCAAAGTTTTTGTGCGTATATGGAGTCCTGGGGTGTTGCTGTGGGCTAAAGCATCAGACTGCAAAGTCATTTGAACTGCAAAGTTGGTGGTTCAAGATCACCAGATGTTCCTTGTTGTTGTTGTTGTTGTTGTTGTCAGGTGCCATTGAGTCAGAACCAACTCATAGCGACCCCATGCATAGCAGAACAAAACAATGTCCGATCCTGGGCCAACCTCACTACTGCTGTCACACTTGACACCATCAGTGATATCACCTGGCCAATCCATCTCGTTGGGGGTCTTCCTCTTTTTCTCTGACCCTCTATCTTACCCAGCATGACATCCTTCTCCAGCGACTGTTCCCTCCTGACAATATGTCCAAAGTATGAGAGACGAAGCTTAGCC
>NW_006408673.1:4710796-4712019 GCF_000296735.1 Chrysochloris asiatica
TCTTTCTTGTCTTCTTAATGACTTTTTGCTCTCTTCATGTATGATGTTCTTGATGTCATCCCACAACTCTTCTGGTCTTCGGTCTTTAGTGTTTAATGCATCAAATCTGTTCTTCAGATGGTCTCTAAATTCAGGTGAGATAAATTCAAGATCATATTTTGGCTCTTGTGGACTTTTTTCAGTTTTTCAGCTTCAGTTTGAATTTACATATGAGTAGCTGCTCCTTGGAAACCCTATATAGTATCACTGTGGGTCAGAATTGACTCAACAGCATAAAAAAACAACAACCACCAAGTAGAGGAATTGCTGGATCATAAAGTATTACTATTTCCAACTTTCTGAGGAAGCGCCATAGTGTTTTTCTGGTGGTTGGACCATTTTGCATTCCCAGCAGCATTGTATGAGGGTTCCAGTCTCTCCACATCCTTGCCAGCATTCATTGCCCCTTTTTTTTTTTAGTATATCATTATTATTTTGATTTGCATCTTTCTAATGACTAATGATCATTAACATTTTTTCATATGTTTGTTGGCTGCCCAAATGTCTTCCTTGGTGAAATGTCTATTCATGTCTTGTGCGCATTTTTAAATTGCATTATTTCTCTTTTTCTCGTGTAGATGTTGTAGTTTCCTTTAGAGTTTGGAGATTAATCCCTTGTCTGATATGTCATTGCAAAAGATTTTTTTTTCCATTCTGTGAGCTCCCTTTTTACTGTTTTGGTGAAGTATTTTGATACACATAAGTTTCTAATTTTTAGTATGTCCCAATTATCTATTTTGTCTTCTTTTGTTTGTGCATTTCTAACAATGTTTGATAGTCTCTGAGTCTTGTGTTGTTGTAGCTAGGTGCCATCGAGTTGGTACCAACTCATAGTGATCCTATGCACAACAGACTGAAACACTGCCAAATCCTGGGCCAACCTCACTACTGTTGCCACACTTAAGCCCCTTGATGCTGCCACTTTGTCAATCCATCTCATTGGGGGTCTTCCTTTTGTCTCTGACCCTCCACCTTACTAAACAGGATATCCTTCTCCAGGGACTGGTCCTTTCTGACAATATGTCCAAAGTATGAGAGACAAAGTTTGGTCATCTTGGTATCCAAGGAGCACTCTGGCTGCACTTCCTCCAGAACAGATCTGTTTGTTCTTTTGGCAGCCCATGGCACTTTCAATATTCTCCTCCAACACCATAACTCAAAAGCACCAATTCTTCTATGGTCTT
>NW_006408673.1:4712747-4772442 GCF_000296735.1 Chrysochloris asiatica
ATTCTCTGTTTTCAGCCAAGATCCTTCAGACATCAGCAGTGATATCTCTTGTTCCACATCCTCTTCTGAATAAAGCTTAAACCTCTGGAAGTTCTCTGTCAATGTATGCTTATAGTCATTTCTGCTTTAGCTTTACTAAAACTTTACTGGCATGTGATATCAAAGATATTGTCTGATAATTTCTGCATTACACTGGATAACCTTTCTTTGAAATGGGCACAAATATGTATCTCTTCCAATCATTTGGCCAGATTTTTTTCACTGATGACCTTTATAATTCTGTGATTCATAGTTAGGTCTTTAATCCATGTTGAGTTGGTTTTTATACATGGTGTGAGATAAAGGTCTTATTTCATTCTTTTGCATATCGATTTCCAAATTTGCAAACACCATCTGTTGAAGAGACCATCTCCTTCCCATTCAATCCATTGTGGCCCTTTATCAAAGATCAGTTGATTTTATCTGGACGGTTCGATTTCTGGATTCCCAATTCTCTTCCGATGTTCCATGTACTAGTACCAGGCTGTTTTGACCACTGTAGCTATGCAGTAAATTTTGAAATCAGGACATGACAGGCTTCCAACTTTATTCTTCTTAAGCAGTGCGTTGCTTATCTTGGGTCTCTTTACACTCCATATAAAATTTGTAATTGTTTTTTCCATCTCTTTAAAGAATGTTGTTGGAATCTGCATTGGGATTGCGTTATATGTGTAGATTACTTTGGATAGTATTGATATTTTCACAATGCTAAGTCTTCCTATCCAGGAACATGGTGTATACTTTCATTTTTGTAAATCTCTTTTGGTTTCTTGTAGTAGTGTTTTGTAGTTTTCTTTGTATAGATCTTTTATTTCTCTGGTTACATTTACTCCTAAATATTTGATCCTTTGGATGGCGATTATAAATGGTATTGCTTTCCTAATTTCCTTTTCAGTGTTGTTTTTTATAGTATAAAAGAATCCAACTGATTTTGGTATGTTGATCTTGTATCCTCACATTTTACTGAATCTTCCAATGAGTTCTAATAGTATTTTGCTGAGTTTGTGGGGTTTTCTAAGTATAGGGTCATATCATCAGCAAATAGAGTTTTACTTCTTCCTTTTGACAATTTGGATGCCTTTAATTTCCTGTCTTGCCTTATAGCTCTGGCTAAGACTTCCAAAACAGAAATAAATAGATGTGGTAATAAATGGCATCCTTGTCCATTTTCTGTTCACATAGGGAAAGTCCTCAGATTCTCTCCATTGAGAGTGATGTTGGCTGTTGATTTTGTATATGTGTTCTTGATTATGTTGAGTTTTTTCCCTTCAATTCCTATTTTGTTGAGTGTTTTTATCAAGAATGGGTGTTGGATATTGTTGAATGGCTATTCTGCATCAATTGATATGATCATGTGGTTCTTTTCCCTTTTTTAACTTATCTGGTGGATTGCACTGATTTCTTTTTTCTAATATTGAACCATTCTTGCATCCCAGATATGAATCCCACTTGGTCATGATGTATTATTTTTCTGATGTGTTGCTGAATTCTGTTGGGTAGGATTTTTTTGAGAATTTTGCATCAATGTTCATGAAGGATATTGGTCTATAATTTTCTTTCTTAGTAATGTCCTTCCCTGGTTTTGGTCTGAGGGTTATGCTTGTTTCATCAAATGTGTTAGGCAGTTTTCCATACTTTTCTATATTCTGAAATAATTTGAGTAAAATTGGTGACAGCTCTTTCTTGAATGTCTGGTAAAACTCATCATAGGTGGTTTTAAAATATTAGACCAATTTAATATATCAATAATTGCAACAAAAGACCAAAGTCTTTGTTTTATCTCCAGTTGCATTCCTTTATCCCTATTAGTAGTCAATGTGTTTTAAAACATAAGCCATACTTGGACTCTGTGATTATTATTTTCATTTTACTAGGTGATATCCAGCTATTAAGAAAGCAAACAATAAAAGCAAGTCATGAATAATTCAAGTGATAGTACGAAATTACAGTGAGTCTGGTAGTAATGTGCCTGATTGATCTCCAGAATGTTCAGGGAAACAAAGACTTTTAGTTCTTGGTAAAAGGAAAAAAAAAAAGTGATCTACAGTAGGCCAGGCCACATTCATTTCAGCCCTGGAGCAATGTTTTCATGCAGTACACTATGCTGAAAAGATACATAAATTGTCTGTATCCTTGACTGGGCACCCATGACTTTGGAAAATTAGATTTCATATCCATTATTTATAAGGTCAGCCTAAATCCCTTGATGAAATTTCAGCCTAATTAAGAAGTGTTAAGAGAGTTTTATAGCTTCTTACTGCTTCTTACAATATCCATTGGTAGAATATAGCAGCTACCTTCTGAGGAACTGAGTGAGGAAAAATTGAATGAATCCACAGTATTTATACTCAAGATCCTCTAGGGAAACTCAGATTTGTTTTGTTTTTGCTTTTGGTGCTTGTTGTTGTTGTTGTTGTTGTTTTCTGCTGTAGTGTTTTGAATTATGTCATAGCTCCTTCTTTGACAAAACATGAAGCAGAAGACAAGATACATTCTACCCTTACTCTTCACCATCAGGCATATCTTTTCCCACTGTTCATCAGTTCTTTTACGCTACTCATTATTGTACCTTTTTCTGAAATTTCACCAGTAAGCAGTGCATATTCTCTATCCTTCCTTGTTTATAGTTAGAGGAAGGCAAACTAAAAGACTTTTTAAAAGTAAAATTCATTTACAGCAGAAACATTTTTTTTTTTAAATGGTTAATAGTATTATTATTGGAGTCCTGGTGTGGTACCATAGGATAAGCACTGGACTACAAGGTTGGTTTGAACTGCAACATCAGTGGTTCAAACTCACCAGCTGCTCCTCGAAAACCCTGTACAGGGTCACTATTAGTCAGACTCAACTTGTGGCACTTGACAACAACTACTAACATTATTATCATTTAGGGTTTTTTTTGTGCCAAGACACAAATTTGCCACAACAAAATGTTGCATGCTCTGTTACAATATTTTCTGTTATGTTCCTGGATTTTAGTTATTTAATAAGGATTTAGTAGGTCTGTCTAGTATTTAGTCCATGATCGGATGTCTAAGGCATACAAAGAAGTGTGGGGGTGGGGAACAACTAGAGATATTGCTTTCAGTGCAACTGAAATTATTTTTTTTAAAAAAAAAAAAAAAAGGTAAATGCATAAAAATTTAAGTAACAAGATTCAAAATGGATGCTACTGCTGATACTGAATGGGAGACAAGGGGAGCACCAACATCTACCTTTCTCTCTTCTAAACCACACTGAATTAAACCTACAATTTTAAGAAGCCAAAGAGGTTCTAGAAGATAGGCTTCAGGAGTGAAAGGCAGGAAGAGATTGTAGTAGATCATACAGGCAGTCCCCAATTTATGGTGTACTTGAGTTGCAATGAACCACATGCGCTTGAGTTATTTATAACCATTTGTTTCTGATGTTTTTTTTGTACATCTTACTGTTAGTAATATGTAGCAAACACAATGTTGCAGCTATAACTTGCTGATGCTACCATTCTCAGATGGTCAATTACAGATATTCAAAGACCAAATTTGTAAAGACACAAATAATAAAACACAGTAATAATGAAAGTTTGAAAAAGAAGTACTCAATCTATGTCAGAATCAACTTAAAGTGGAGTAGTTTGAAAGGAACCCTGTTGTAAGCCAGGGACAACCTGTATTGAGAGTATGTCATTAAAGGACTTAGTGTTGAACAGGTGAGACCCTCCTACACTTCCACTTTCATAAAACCAGCAAAAGTGCCATATGACACAGAATTAATCAATCTCTAAGGAATTTGAATATTTTTTTCTTGGAAGGACTGCACTCCAAAGTAAAACACCATTCCTATCTGCATATTACACTGTGAGCATCTTGACGTTAAGCCTATTTTCCAGTCTGCTTGTCCACTCAAATAACATAGTTTAAATCTAGCACTCTCTTTCAGGTGAAAAAGAGGCACATGATGGCAAATGAAAGCTATGCTGGCAAGTCTTATAAATCAACCATTCCCATTAGCAAATAAGAATTTAAAGAAATTATAAATATAATTGAAGTCTGGGATAACACTTTAGGATAAGTACTGGACTGCTAACTGCAAACCTACCAGCTACGCCTCAGCAACCTATATAGGGTCACTATGAGTCAGGAAAACTCAACAGCACTTAACAACAGCAACAAATATAATTATGAAAGTTATAATTCAGTGAATGAGCTAAGATAAAGCAAAGAAAATCTTCCAGACATGAAGCCAATAAATAAATAAATAAAAGGCAAATTTAAAAGTTTAGGCTTGATATCTATCTGAAAAGAATATCATAAAGACAGGAGGCTAAGAATGGCAAGAAACAACAGATAGATTCATCTGAAAAATCATAATTCTAAGCTTAAACAGAAGCTAATATAATCTTCCAGAGAGTGGTAAACTTACAGAATTTAACAAACCTCAGACTAGCTGTAAACTTTTTACAACAACATTAAATGCCAGAAGAGAAGTAGTGTCATGTTTTAAAAGGTCTCAGGAAGGTTTATTTTGGATCTAGAAAAATATACCTGGCAAAAAATATCAATAAATTGGATGTGGAAAGTAAAGACATTTCCAGACATGCAAAATCTCAGGAAAATTTAATTTAATGCACCCTTCTATTGGAGAAATTGCCTAAAGATGCAATACAGCAAAACAAACCCCTTCCTTAAAGAAAAGAAAAAAAGTAATGCATGGTAAATTGTGTAATGAGCCACCCAAATATTCTTCAGGAATGAAGGACATATTTGCACAGCTGCTTGGCCTGGTGTACTGCACAAGATGATGCTTGGCTGTCAGCCCTCTTTGGTGATTGCCATGTCTGAAGAAAACTTTCATGCCTAGGATCATGCCTCCTTTCATATGCAAACTATATTCAATCACTGATCAATCTGCTCAACTTAGTACAACTTAGGGTCAACCAGCTCCTGAGCTTTCTGTGAGGTCAGTTTAGAACTTTTTTGGGACTGTACCTCAGACCAATATTATTTCTTACCCCTCTCATCCACTGATATTAAGAATAACCCCTAATAATCCCATAAACCAGTCTCTGCCTGAAATTCTGGTATCCAGGGAACCAAACATTGATAATTATTGTATCAATACAATAATTTATGAGATTAAATAAATAATGAAATTAATAAAGAAATGGAATGCAAAATAATTATGGATAACAATAATTGGTTTAAATTAAATCAATTATAAACAGCGTGATTATAAGAAATTAAATAATCTTAATTATATGGTTAAAAAAAAAAAAAGCATTGCCTTCCTCTGTGAACATAAAAATGGTAAAGCAATCACTTAAGATGCTTACATTAAAAAAAGTTGATGCTATCAGAAAATCAAATTCACAATAAAATGCAATAAAATCAAAATACTAGCCAGTATCAAACTTTATTAATATCACATGATAAATATAAACCTGAAACACAGACAAATCTTGGAGAAGTCTGAGAATACTAAAATAACTCCCTGATTACCTGATTCTTCCATGCTGCATTAGGATGTGATCTGATACAAATTTACCTATTGCAATCTAGTCAATCCCCACTCTTAGCAACACTGTAGGACAAAGTAGAACTCTACCCAGGGTTTCCAAGGCTGTAATCTTTGCAACAAATCTGTGTTGCAAGAAGTACAGCCAGAATGCTCCTTAGAAACCAGGATGGCAAGACTTTCTCTTTTGTACTTCAGACATTTTTATGAGGCGGGACCAGTCCCTGGACAAGGACATCATGCTTGGTAAAGTCAAGCATCAGTGAAAAAGAGGAAGACTCCCAACAAGATGGATTGACACAGTTGCAGCAGCAATGGTCTCAAGCATAGAAATGATTGTCAGGATGGCACAGAACTGAACAGTGATGAGTCAGAACTGACTCAATGGCACTTACCAACAACAATCTTTGCAGAAACAAACCTTCTCCCATGAAGCAGCTGGTGAGTTCAAACCACTAACCTTTTAGCTAGCAGTAGAGTGCTTTAACCATTGCACCGACAGGGTCCCTTGATCCAGGTTTAACATATGTGATATTTAAGTGATGCATTGGAACCATCAATTACACAAATAGTACTATTTTAACCAAAAACATCTCCATTTTATATTTTGATAATTACATACTTGATATTCACATTTACCAGCATTTCTCCCCCAAAGTACTTTTCATTTTATACCATAAGGAGCACAGACAAATATTCTGCTAAAAGTATTGCATAAATAAGGACTTTTAGTTATATCTTTCCCTTAATAAATTCCATTAAGTCTGGTTTACTCTCTCTCATTTTTACTCTCTCCCTCCTGTCTCCTCTCTCTCTTATTTCTCTCTCTTATAGACAAGCTGTTAAACTTTTCCTTCCTAGAGAAGTATATTAGTGTCCATGTACAAATATGTCTATGGCCACTTCGTTTGGATTGTGCACTATTTTGTCTAATCAGTAAAACTGAGCAGGACTTGACCTAATTAGCACTTGTGGGAAACTGTTTGGGAATACTGGGTGGTGTAGGCTTGACAACCACACATCTGTCAATTTCTCATACTGTGGTGTCTAGTATATTGCTGTAGTGCTGGAATCTATGCCACTGGTATTTGATGTACCAGCAGGGTCACTCATGGTGGATAGGTTTCAGTGGATTTTCTAGACTAAAGCAGACTCCAAAGAGGGAGAGGTTACTACCTCTAAATATTTAGCCACTGAAACACTATGAATAGCAGTCAAGAATTGTCAGACATAGTACCAGAATATGGAAACATTATGAATAGCACCAGAATACTGTCAGAATAATGGCAGTCCCTCATGTTGGAAGGCACTCAAAATACAACTGGGAAGAGCTGCCTCCTCAAAGTGCAGTTGACCATAATGACATGAATGGAGTAAAGGTTTGAGGACCTATATTTGCTGATGAGGTACAAATCAAAATGAAGAGAAACAGCTGCAAGCATTCATTAATAATTAAAACATAGAATTGTGAAGTATGAATCTAGGAAAATTGAAGTAATCAGAAATAAAATGGAATGCATACAGATCAATATCCTATGCATCACTGAGCTGAAATAGCCTGCTATTTGCCATTTTCAATTCAACAATCATACGTTTACTCTTCTGGAAACCACAAATTCAAAGAGGAATGGTGCCACATTCATTGTCAAAAAGAACACTTGGAGACAGAACCTGAAGTACAATACTGTATGTGATAAGATAATCCCCAGATACCTATAAGAAAGACTAGTTAATACCATTGTTATTCAAATTTACATACCGACCACTAAAATCAGTTATGATGAAACTGAAGAACTGTATCAACTTCTTCAGTCGGAAATCGATCCAACATGCAATCAAGGTGCATTTGATAATTATTGGAGATTGAAATGCAAGAACAGGAAACAAAGGGGAAGGAAAATATGGCCTTGATAACAGAAATGATGTGTGGAAAGCAAATGACAGAAATTTGCAAGATTAATGACTTATACACTTCAAATACTTTTTAAACAACACAAAAGGCAGCTACACATACAGAGCTCACCAGATAGAATACACAGAAATAAAATTGACTACATCTGAGGGAAGAGATGATAGAAAAGCTCAATATTATTATGAATGGGGAAAAAACAAAACAAAACTCAGGGGCAGACTGTGAAACAGATAATCAATTGCTCAAATGCAAGTTCAGACTGAAGCAGAAGAAAATTAAAACAAGACCACAAGAGCCAAAATATTACTGAAT
The DNA here is from genome assembly GCF_000296735.1 of Chrysochloris asiatica. Lineage (NCBI taxonomy): Eukaryota > Metazoa > Chordata > Mammalia > Afrosoricida > Chrysochloridae > Chrysochloris > Chrysochloris asiatica. Next base: position 4,720,504 of record NW_006408673.1, read on the forward strand.
ATTTGTTGTTATTTTTAAGTGTTGCTGAGTGGGTTCTGACTCATAGCAAACCTGTATAGGGCTTCCGGGGAGCAACTGGTGAGTTTGAACCACCAATCTTGCAGTTCAAACCAAACGTGAGGTCGAGTGCTTATGCTATGGCACCATACCTGGAATCCAACCTTGAATATATCCCACCTAAATTTACGGATCATCTTAAGAACATATTTGATGCACTAGACAATAATGAACAAAAATCAGAAAGTTGTGAGATGACATAAGAATATCATACAGGGCCTGCAAGAACTCCCAGGTTCAAATACAGTGCCCATTTGACCTAGCTTGGATAATTTACTGATTAGAATTTGACCAGATGAAGATTAAAAAGCATGATACAAGGAGTAAGTGTAAATTGCTACAACCTGATAGACTGGATGAAGCTGCCAGAAATTCCAACAGAATAGGGAAGGATTCTTCAGATCAAAGACCAAGCATGATTCCGCAGTATACTACATTGATAGGGACAGGTAACAGAAACTTCAGCTAGCAAAACTGGGGAGCTACCATCCAGAGCCTTCTGAAGTGGAACATTGCTACTTGAAAGGACAAGGAGACCAGCCTGGAATACCTAGAGGAACATAAGATACTCCTTGAAAGAAAGACCAGCAGGAAAAATCCCAGCAAAAAAAAATGGTTGTCTGATTGGCTATTACAAGAATAAGCCACTTGTTAACTGGGGAGCCATCAAAGCAAGCAATTAAGTCACTTTAGGACAAATCCCCCTCCAAGATAGAAAACAACACATAAGCAGGCATGTAAGCTAGCTGGCAACCATGTTGGTCTCCTGGTGAATGGCAGCAATGAAAATATGGGCTGAGTTCAACGATGTTCCATAGACTCCTGTCATCCTGGAGATTAGAGAGAGAAGAGGAGGGGTCGACTGGTCCAAAGTGTGGTGAAACCTTTGCACTCCTGAGCCCATGGACAAGGATATAGCCACAGAGGGCTGGAGCTGACAGCAAAGTGCCCAGCTGATGTGAAGTGAGGGGAGACGTACAAGAATGCCCAAACTTGTAGATAGTACCCATTTGACCTGACTTCAACGGCTTGATGATTAGAACTTGAATAGAGGAGGATTAAAGATAAAGGAAACAAGTGTAAATTGCTACAGTTTCACAAACTTGACCTATACTTATGGCTGTGTTGTTGTTGTTAAGTGCCGTCAAGTCGGTTTCGACCCATAGCGACCCTGAATAGGGTTTCCGAGGCTGTAAATCTTTACGGGAGCAGATCGCCTCATCTTTCTCCCACGGAGCAGCTGGTAGTTTCGAACGGCTGACCTTCCAGTTCGCAGACCGATTCGTAACCACTACGCTACCAGAGCTCCTTATAGCTATAGTACCTCAAAATACCAACTGAGAGGGAAGAAGTCTTCACATCCAAAATCAATCCTATCCCCTGTGTATACAGGGTTGATAGGGACAGGCGACTTAGATGTTGGCTATCTAAAATGGGAGGGGCTATAAAGGCACACAGTGACTAGCTTAGAAGTTTTCAAGAGGGAATTTAGTTTCAGAGTGTGTAGGGGAAGGTAGAATCCCCACTGAATAGTTTTCATCTTGTCTAGATGGGTTTGGTGAAAGGAGATGGGAATAAAATTCTTATGGTTCAATAGTAAGAAACTGTTATCATGACTAATTTGCGACTGTCACATGACTATAAAAGTGGAAGTTTTGTAATAAAAAGACAGGAGTAATCTTGCAGTCAGTCAAGGTACAGAGAACCCTAGGACCATCAAGAGAGAGGAGCACGAGAGGAATGTGAGACCATATGCAGTGATATCAGAGATGGAGGCAGAAATGAGAGCATGGAGAGAGCAGCTAAGGACTCTAGACTCATGGAAAAGCTGTATGTTGGCAGCTAGTGGCCAGGGACACTTACAGAATGTGTCCTCTGGTTGCTTAAAGGATTACATATTTCTGAGTGTTTTTGTGTACCCCCCAAAACAAAACAAAATGAAAAAAGAGGGAATAAAAGCAAATACTGTTGAATGATGATGCACAGAGGAGATTGTAATCATTGCAATGAAAATATGGGTGTAAAACTGATGTTACTCCATGTAAACTAATCACTCAATTCACAATAAATTTTTTTTTTTAAATTGGGGGGCTATAAAGGCATGAAGTGGCTGGCTTACAAACTTTCATGAGGGTGCTTAGTGACAGAACAAGGGGAGTAAGACAAGAAACACTACTGAATAATTCTCTTGTTCAAATCGGTCTGGTGATGATGGGGATAGGATTTTATTATTCAATTGTGAGTAACTGTTATCAGGTCTAATGGAAATTGTCACAACTGTAAATGTAGAAGAGGTGAAAATTAAATGGGGGAAAATTTAATCTGTACAGACTCATAGCAACCGTATGCACAACAAAATGAAACACTGCCCGATCGTGGGCCAACCTCACAATTGTTGCCATGCTTGATCCCATTGAGCTGAGGATTCTAGATCCATGGAAAGAGAAAAGCTGTGTGCTGGCAGGCAGGAGCCTGGCTTGCAAAACGTGTCCTTTGGTTGTTTATATGATTATATATTCCTGCATGTTTCTGTGTACATCAAAAAGAAAAGGTGAGTTGGGGAGGGATATATGCAAATACTGTTAACCCATGGCACACGGAGGGGATTGCAGTGAAACAAAATGAGTTTGGTTGAGTGCAAAGCCAATGTTCTGCTATGCAAATATCACTCAATTCACAATAAAAACTTTCAAAAAAAAAAAAAAAAAAACTGTTCAAGAGCAAAGATATCAGTTTGAGGACTAAGGTGTTCCTGACCCAACCCATAGTATTTTCAATCATTTCATATGTGTATGAAAGTTGTTCAATGAATAAGGCAGACCATATTAGAATCAATGTATTTGTTGTGTGGTGTTGGAGAAGAATATTAAAAATAACATGAACTTCCAAAAGAACAAATAAATCTGTCTTGGAAGAAGTACAGCCAGAATGCTCTTTAAAAGAAAGGATGACAAGATTTCATCTAGCATATTTTAGACATGTTATCAGGAGGAACCAGTCCATGAAGAAGGACACCATGCTTGATTAAGTAGAGGGTCAGTGAAAAAGAAGAAGATCCCCAATGAGATTGTTGATACAGTGGCAGCAGCAATGCACTTAAGTGTAAAAATCTTGAGGATGGCACAGGACTGGGCAACATGTTGGAGCTGATTCAATGGCATCTAGCAACAACACACAAATATATTTTTTCAATTATAAACAATTATACCCATATTTCAAAATTTATGTAATTTTTTTAGTTATCTTTCATTATTGAAAACTGCCTGAATTGGGTGATAAATTAATTGGTCACCCTTGCTATTGCATATGAAGTTGTAGCTTATAACCTGTCAGATTTTATTTCAGCAAACTGATAAGAAGATCTTATTTTCTTGTAAGTTCAGATGTGGCACTATACCACAATGTTGGTGGTTCAAACCCACCTGCCACTCCTTGGAAACCCTATATATGTTCTCTATGAGTTGGAACTGACTTCATGGCACTTAACAACAATATATCTTCAATCAATGTAAATCCTCAAGAGATGGGGAGGGCAATATAAAAGAAGAGGGAGGTTGGTAGAAGAATGATGAAGACAGGTGGAGACACAGGGAGGTATGTAAATGCTAAGGGAGATAAAGGAAAATAGTGTTATACATACAACCTTGGAAAAAAAATGTTATGCAGGTGGATTCATGGACACAGAAATGGGCTGAATGGGTATGGGAGGAAGACTTGGAGCATACCCACAAAGTTTGAAAGAAGATTTTTGTATGTGAGTATTTAGCTTTCCAAAGTACTTGTGTGGCACTGCAGGATAATGTACTGGACATAAAGTTGATATGAACCACAAAGTCAGCAGTTCAAATCCTCCAGCCATTCCTCAGAAACTCTATATGGGGTCGCTATGAGTTGGAAACGACTCCACAGATGTAAACAACAATATTTACTTTTTCTGCAAACACAAATATGAATGTTGGAAAAGTTCCAAGCATACAGTGGGCAAAATGATGAAAACTTCTTGGATACTATCAAACATTTTAAAGCAATGGGTTGCTGGGCCTGGGGGTTCAGGACCATAGTCTCAGGGGACACCATAGTCAATTAGCACAACATAGTACACAAAGACAACATTCCACATCCTACTTCAGTGAGTAGCATCTGGGATATTAAAAGCTCATGAATGGACATCTAAAGTGCAGCTATTGGTCTCTCCATTGGCAGAAAAAACAAGAATGATGAGAACTGAAGATACTTGGGATCAATTAGTCCAACAGACTTATGGAACTTGTGAACATCACTCTACATGACTCTGAGACAAGAAAAATTATATGGTATCCACCTACCACTACCAACTGATTTGCAAGGGATCACATTTGAAAGTTCTGGATAGAGTGGCAGAAAGTGTGGAACAAAACTCAAAACTATTTTAAAAAAAAAGACTGTCCTTACTGGTCAGAAAGAAACTGAAAAAACCTGAGACTATGGCCCTGAATGACCCTTTAGTTCTTGAAAAGAACTCACCCTCATGGCTTAATATTCATCTATTCAGTAGTCTGTAGATAGGTCTATGGGGGGCAGGAACAACAAGACTAGTAGAGTATGCTCACCATGGAATGGCTAATCATTCAAATTCAAGAGAATAACATTTTCCTAAGGACAAAATAGAGAAGGAATACAAAAGTATGCAGAATGAAAATAGGAACCACAGTAAGGAAGCAGGGTAATTGTTGCTGTATGGTGGAGATTGTAATCACTGAGCTGAAACAACGTGCATGATTTGTTGAATGTAAAACTGACCTTGTATTCAACCTTCACTCAATTCACAATAAAAAATTTTTGTAAAAAGTAGTTGGTGGTGTCTGGACTCTGGTTTAACTGTCCATTTTCTATTGGTGTGATTAGGAATGTGTTCATTTGGCTTTATGCTCAAATATGCTATTCTGTAAGAATATCAAACCTAACGATTCTTAAAATAAGTAGATTACATTTCAAAGGATTTAGAATTTAGAGCAATCTTTAAAAATATTGAGACATCAGCTTAAGCTAAAATACTTTTCAAGCCTACCAAAGACAAAATTATATTGCAGTATTACTGTCACATAGCAAACACCCACACAAAAACAAATACTTCTTTCAAAGAAGTCTAGTGACTCCAATCAACAGAGTTCTGTGACTGGTTTACTGAGTAATTCTGAGCTTTCCTCTTTGCTTTTGATAAGAATTAGTCTCATAGCCACGATTCTTTATTTGTTAATCATTTAATAAATAAAATAAAATAATGCTATATATGTTTTAAAGTCCTGGTATGGTGCTGCAGGTTAATGCACTGGACTGCAAAGTCACTTTGAACTACAAGATAGTCAGTTCAAGCTCACCAGCTGTTCCTCGGAAACCCCATACAGAGTTGCTATGGGTTGGAACTGACTTAACGGCACTTAACAGCAACAATATATGTTTTAGGAGTTCTAGTGTGGTGCTGTGGGTTAATGTGCTGGACAGCAAAGTTGCTTTGAAACACAAAGTCAACAGTTCAAGCTCAGCAGCTGCTCCTTGGAGATCCTATACAGGATCACTATGGGTCGGAACCAACTCAATAGCACTTAACAACAAAAACAACATATGTTTTAAGGAGCCTTGGTAATATCATGGGTTACCACAAGACCAGCAGTTCGAGTCTACTAAGCAATCCCTTGGAGAAAGATGAGACTTTCTGATCCCATAAAGATTCACAGCCTCAGACACCCTATACAAGCTTGTTATGAATTGCAATCACCTGCATGGTACACCATCACCATATATGTTTAGGGACATCATTTTAACACAGCATATCTGTTTTTAAGAGTCTAGGTTCTGTTTTCAAAATAACTATATATATATTTAACAAATAAAACACAAACTCCAAACAAAGACACTGAATTATTTCTCTATAATACCCAGCAATATTAACATAAAACCCCTTGTTATTGAAAAAGGCTTTGGCCTATACTAGTTCAAAAGCGAAGTATATCTTTAACATTTTTCCACTTGTATTTCTTCACTTCTCTTCCAGTCCCTGCCTCTTCTTTCTCAATTTGGGTATCTAGTGTCCTCATGCTGCCCTTTGGATGCTAAAAGTGATCTCACTTCAGTGCTCTTTGCTCAAGTTTTCCTTCCACTGAAGAACCCCAGGGAATAAATTACTTCTCTTTTCTCTCTTCCTGACCTCCATGGAAACTTTCATTAACTAGAGGAAAGCAATTTAATTAAACGAAGTCACATTGGATTGAGAATGATTGATTAATAGACTACTTAACCCTCCTTGGGATATTTTTATGTTAAAAGAGGACACTCTAATCTAAGTGAATCTGTAATAGGCAGATTTCAAACTGTTCAAAAAGTAAAGAGAAATATATTGGCTTCATTCAGGGACATATGTTTTGATAGAAGGGCCTTCTGAGGGTCCCTTTAATTATCCCTGTTGGTGGCCACCTACTCAGTCTCCATTCCTGACTAAAAGAATAAAGCACTGACTGAAATGCCCTTTTCCAGTTTTATAAGTGAGCAGCAAAGTGCTCTCAAAGGAAGCCATTTAACTTTGAAACAGACTTCAGAAGTCAAAGTATGGTTTATTACTCCTTTGGGTGAACTGAGAAATACAAATGCTTCTTTTAAGTTGGAGCCAAATTCCCTAGAGACATCCTTAAACACCAGACATCACTATGATAGAGGGCAAAGACTTTGTCATGTGGAAGTGACCCTACAGATACCATTTCTACATCAGTTTCACTATGCTGGGTTTTTTTTGTTTTGTTTTTTTGATTGCAGACAGGGGATTAGCACCAGAAACATATGATATAGCCCCATAATATAAAGATCTAAAAGATAATATAAAGAGAAAGGAGCCTTTACAAACTTTGTACTAAAATTTAACTTCTCATCTAGGCCACATTGCATTCTTAATCATCTACATATATACATATACACAAACACACACACCCTCAGATGCCTGCAAAAAAGTGTTTCTTAAACAATGTTTACAGAATATCCTCTTAAAATTTAGCTACACCACGTCTAAACATTTTGGAATAACACTGATAATTAAAAGGCTGACATATCTTTATTGCTGATTAAATAGTTTATAAATAATTACAATTAACTTTTTGCTTTGATTGACAGTATATTTTTTTCTGCCTTATTCAAGGTATAAAATACACAGAGAAGGAATTGTTTATTCTTTGACTTCAGTTTGATTGACATAAATTGAAGCTGATCCTCCTCCACTCTGCTAATTAAAAATGTTGCCCTCCCGAGCACCCAGGTGACACTGATGAGCTTTCTGGCCATGATAAAAGTCACTAGTGTCGTAATATTGCAAAAATCAACAAGCTGATCCTGCTTATCAGTCAACTATATTAATACCTCAGAGTTCTGAGCATCTTTCCACAGAAATGTCACATTATCCATAAACCCTGGTGAACTTTCCACTGTATTAAAATATTGTGCTCTGTCTTCACTTTCAAAATTTACATTGATGGGGGAGGTAGATTTAAAGTTAGCACATGAAAAAGACTTCTTTTTTAAAAAACATAGAGATTATTTATTAAGTCTTAAACAGGAGTAAACACAAGACAAAGACAAACATAGATCTCCTGGGTGAGGGAAATCATAGACACCATTATGAGTTTCCAACATTCTGTCTTCAGGTGGTGACCTTTTATAGAGCACAGCAAACAAAGGAATCTTCTCCTGTGACCAAGACTGACTACAGTAGACATATGTCAAAGAAAGCAAAGAGGGGAGTAATGTTTATAGGAAAGCTTATACTCTCTGAGGCTCTTGAGGTATGACATCACAATCAGATGACCATTAAAATATGTGTCCCTACCCAGGGAAGCAGTTACGCCTGAGATGGAGGCAGAGACAATGACATGCAGAGATGGAGCAGCTGGGGACTTTAGACAGAAAGTGAGAGGGGCTGTGTGCTGACTATCAGGGGGCAGGCTTGTAGTGTATGCCCTTTGGTTGGGTGATGATGCATGGAGGGTATTGTAACCATGGCAATGAAATGATATACGATAGAATGAATGTAAAACTAATGTTCTCCCATATATATTACATAATTCACAATAAAACATTTTTCTTAAAAAAATGTGCCCAGAAATATTCCTGCAAGGGCTGGCTGGGGGAAGTGGCCCCCAAAACCTCTTTTAAATACACTCTGTTTCTAACTGTGGCAGTTCAGCTGTCAGAGGTGCATGAGGTACTCAAGAAAACTTGGCACCAGAACACTTAAACCCAGACACAAGATGGAATTAATCTCTACTAACGTAGAGTAGTGGTTACGAATCGGGCTGCGAGCCTCAAGGTCAGCAGTTCGAAACTACCAGCCGCTCCGTGGGAGAAAGATGAGGCGGTCTGCTCCCATAAGGATTTACAGCCTCGGAAAACCTGTGTAGGGTCGCTATGAGTCGGAACCGACTCCACGGCACATAACAACAACAACAACAACGTGGATAAAGAAGTCCTGGTGTGGTACTATGGGATAATGTGTCAGATGGCAAAGTCATTTAAGCTGCAAGGTTGGCAGTTCAAGCTCACCAGCCACTCCTCAGAAACCCTACACAGGGTCGCCATGGGTCGGAATTGACCCAACAGCACTCAACAACAACAACAACCTGGATAAGTTGAGACAAATAGCTTTCAGTTTTCATACTCTACAGTATTCCCTCCTCATGGTCAGAAATTGGTAGAGATTACATCAAGGACAAAAAACTTGAATGTTGCTGGGATCCTAGAAGATGGCTTATGGTAAGCTCTTTACCTATATGGCGATCTTTCACCAAATACCATTCAGTTCTTCATCAGGACTTTAAATAAGAGTGACATCTCCATTAGACTTATTCAGGAGTGAACAAAGCCAAATGCACATCACCTAGGTCAGAGTCATCTCATACCTTCTAACATGCCTACAGGGAAGTCTATTAAAGTAAAATACAATTTTAAAATATCATTATTCTTCATGAAGACCTAACCTATGCGATGGTTTACTCCACGGACAGCATGTTGACTTCTTGAGAAATTACACAAGTAAACATTATATAATATTCCATGATTCTAGCAGTAATAGCACTACCAATCCAGCCAAAAAGTATGTATCCAAAAACACCATCCAACAAGACATATATATATAAAGAATTACATCTTAATTGGTATTTCTGAATTGGAACATCTCAAATATATATATACATACATACATACATACATACATACATACATACATACAGGAAGGAGTCCTGGTGTGTAGCTGCAGTTGAATGCATTGGACTACAACATTGGTTTGAACCACAAGGTGGGCCAACCAAGCTCACCAACTGCTCCTGGGAAACCCTACACAGGGATCGATATGAGTCGAAACCAACCCAATGGCACCTAGCAGCATATAAAGAAAAATTTTGTTGTTAAGACGTATGGAAAAACTCACTTACATAAAGTTAAAAACAAAAAACAAAAACTGAAGTTATGCAACAAAAGCATTCCTGGTTTGGAACTGGAGGATCAGCACTGGACTGTGAACCACAAGTTCAAACCCACCAAAGCTCCTTGGAAATCCTACTGTTGTTGTTGTTGTTGTTAGGTGCCATCATGTTGGTACCAACTCATAGCAACCATATGCACAACAAATGAAACATTGCCTGGTCTGGGGCCAGTCTCAAAACTATTGGTACATTTGAGCCCATTGCTATTGCCACTGTGCAAATCCATTACGTTAGAGGTCTTCCTCTTTTTCTCCAACCATCCAATTTCCCTAACATGATATCCTTCTCCAGGGACCGGTCCCTCCTGATAATGTTTGAAGTATGAGAGATGCAGTCTGGCCATCTTGACCTCCAAGGAGCATTCTAGCTGTCCTTCATCCAACACAGATCTGTTTGTTCTTTTGGCAGTCCATGGTAATTTCAATATTCTCCTACAACTCAAATGCATCAGTATGAGGTTATTGAAAATATGATGGCTTGGGTCAGCAACACCTTATTTCTCAAACTGACATATTTGCTCTTCAACAGTTTAAAGAGGTCTTGTGCAGCAGATTTGCCCAATGCAATTTGTCATTTGATTTCTTGACTACTATTTCCATGAGTGTTGGTTGATCTGAGCAAAATAAAGTCTTCAACAGGTTTAATCTTTTCTCCATTTATATGGATGTTGTTTATTGGTCCAGTGGTGAAGATTTTTGTTTCCTTTACTTTGAGATGCAACCAATAGTGAAGGCTCTTTCCATTGATAGTTATCAGTAAATATTTTAAGTCCTCTTTACTTTCAGAAAGCAAAGTTATATCATCTGCATATAGCAGGTTGTTACTGAGTCTTCCTCCAATCCTGATTTCATTTTTCTTCATATAATCCAGTTTCTTGGATTATTTGCTCTGCATACCGATTGAATTTGTTGTTGTCAAGTGCCATCGAGTCTTTTCTGACCCATACTGACCCTGCACAGGGTTTCCAAGGAGCAGTCAATGAGCCCAAACCACCGACCTTGCAGACCAAATCGACCTTGCACTCCCGCAGAGCCACACCAGGACAGATTGTATAAGTATGGTGAAATAATACAACCATGATGCACACCTTTCCTAATTTTAAATCATCAGCTCTTCTTTTGCTCTATTCAAACAACTGCATCTTGTCCTGCGTACAAGTTCCTCATGAGCACAATTAAGTGTTCCGGAGTATTCATTCTCCACAATTTTGTCCATAGTTTGCCATGACCCACACAATCAAAAGCCTTTGTGTAGTCAATAAAGTCAATAAAGCACAGGTAAACATCTTTCTTGTATTCTCTACTTTCAGTAATGATCTGTCTGACATCAGCAATGATATCCCTCAATCCATGTCTTCTTCTGAATCTGGCTTGAACCTCAGGAAGTTCTCTGTCAATGTATATGGTTGCAGCCATTTTGGTATTATCTTTAGTAAATTTAGAAAACTTAATGGATTATTTCTGCATTCCATTTAGTCACTCTATTTGAAATGGACACAAATATAGATCTCTTCTAGTCAGTTGGCCAGGTAGTTGTCTTCCAAATTTCTTGGCATAGATGAGTGAGTACCTCCAGTGCTACATCAGTTTGTTGAAATATTTCAATTTGTATTCCAACTATTCCCAGTGGCTTTGCCAATGACTTCAATGCATCTTGTGCTTCGGCATTCAGGATCTCTGGTCTTTATCATATGCTATCTCTAGAAATGGTTGAATATTGAACAGTGTCACTTTTTGGTATAGTGACACTATATATTCCTTCCATCATCTTTTTATGGTCTTTGCCCATTGAGTACTTCAATGTTACAAGTCGAGGCCTGAATACTTTCTTTAGTTCCCTCAGCTTGAGAAATGCTGAGCATGTTCTTCCCTTTTGGTTTTCTAACTCCATGTCTTTGCACATTTTATTATGATATTTTACTTTGTCTTCTTGAGATGCCTTTTGAAATTTCCTGCTCAGCTCTTGCACCACCTCATTTCTTCCACTTATTTTAGCAGCTCTAAGCTCTAAGAACATGTTTCAGAATCGCTTCTGACAACTATTTGGTCTTTTCCTTATTTCTTGCCTTTTTAATGACCTTCTGCTTTCTTCTTGTATGAGGTTCTTGATGTTGTTGTTGTTGTTAGGTGCCATCAAGTCGGTACTGACTCATAGAAACCTTATGCACAGCAGAATGAAACACTGCCCGATCCTGGGCCAACCTCACCATTGTTGCCACAATATAAAGTAAGGGGAGATGCACAAGAACACCCATGCTTGCAGACAGTACCCATTTGACCTGGATTCAATGGCTGGATGACCAGAACTCGACTAGAGGAAGAAAGAAGAGAAAAAAAAAAAAAAAAAACCAATATGCTACAAGTAGCATCTAAGCTGCTACTTGGCCAATCCATCTTGTTGGGGTCTTCCTCTTTTTCTCTGACCCTCCACCTTACCAAACATGATATCATTCTCCAGAGACTGGTCTCTCCTGACATTAAGTCTGAAATATGAGAGACAAAGTCTGGCCATCCTGGCCTCCAAGGAGCACTCTGGCTGCACTTCTTCCAACACAGATCTGTTAGTAATTTTGGCAGCCCATGGCACTTTCAATATTCTCCTCCAACACCATAACTCAAAAGCATCAATTCTTACATGGTCTTCTTTATTCACTGTCCAGCTTTCACATGATATCATCCTATAATTCTTCTGGTCTTTGGTCTTTAATATCTAATGCATCAAATCGGTTCTTCAGATGATCTCATTATAAAGATTCGTTTCCTCTTTTGAGCTACTACATCCAAAAGCATAGATCAAGTCCATCAAATTGTAGTGGATTACTCTTTTTTTCCTCTTCTTTCTTCCTCTAGTCGAATTCTGGTCATCCAGCCATTGAAGCCAGGTCAAATGGGTACTATCTGCAAGCATGAGTGTTCTTGTGCATCTTCTCTCACTTCATATCAGCTGGACCCTTCACTCTCTGCTGTAGTCCTCTGTGGCCATGTCCCTGTCCCTGGTCCTAGGAGTGCCCAGGTCTCACCATACTGCTGGTCAACCATATCTCAACTGAAGTTGACAGGAGTCTGTGGAACATGGTCGGACTTAGCTCACAACTTCATTACTATGTTTCCCTTAATTCCCCTTATCGGTGACCAATGTGGTCAGTAGCAAGACTACATACCTGCTTGTGCATTCCCCTTGAGTCTTAGTCTTGGAAGGGGGTTTGCCCTGAGGGGATCTGACCACTTGTCTTGATGGTTCCTGGGGGAATGACTTGCTTGTTCTTGTAGTAGTCAATCAAACTGCTGTTATTGCTTTTTATTTTTTCTGCTGATCTTTCTTTCAAGAAGTATCTTCTGTTCTTCTAGCCGCTCCAGGTTGGCCTGCTTGTCCTTTCAGTGGAAATTTCCCACCTCAAAATGTTCTGGATGAAGATTAGGATTCCAACTGTGGGCTTATGCAATGCAAAGGCTCTGCAGGAAGCCTCCTTCACTGGGCAAGTAGTAGCCCCATTTTAGGTATTCCAATCAGTTATAGGCTAAAGACAAACTTACAAGCTTTCTATGATGATGTTTCTGGCTATTCCTTTCTCTCCCCATCAGGAGTCTACTTTACAATAGTAGGTAAGGGAAACCAAGATTCAAAAGACAGCCAAGCATCTTGACATTATTTCCCTTAAAAGAGACTTCTTAATCACAATAGCCTATTATCTAAAAAAATATATATGATTTTTCTTTTAGCTCATAAACATACCTCTGTACCTAAGTAAACTTCTCACAGGAGGACCTGGTACACCATGAGACTGAAGATCTGTCCTTGGAAAGAGATTGATGATTTCACATTCAAAGGTATATCCTGAATAGGGTGTTCTAGGTTAAATGGCAAACTAAACCCATGCATCTAATTTGAATTTTCTTTTGAAAAGCATGAAACCACAAACCAGATATGGCAGAGTAGACAATGGCAACTACGTTTTGGAAGCTGGAAATCAGGTAAACAACTGAATTCAATATTAATTGGCCAGTGGGAAAAGCCAAGAATTAACTTTCTTGGAAGAAGTGCAGTCAGAACACTCCTTAGAAATGAAGATAACAAGACTTCATCTCTCATACTTTGGGCATATTATCAGGAGGGACAAGTCTCTGGAGAAGGACATCATCCTCAGAAAAGTGGAAGGTCAGCGACAAAGAGGAAGAGCCCCAATGAAATGGATTGGCTCAGTGAAAGCAGCAATGGCTTTAAACATAACAAGTATGAGGATGGAGCAGGACCAAGCAGTGTTTCATTCTGTTGTTCATAGGGTTTCTTTGAATGGAAACCAACTCAACAGCACATAACAACAAAGCTAGTTACATAAACCTAAACACCTACTGCCATCAAGTCAATTCTGACCCATAGCAACCTTATGTAGGATTTTCCATTCTCATCTTTCTCCCATGGAGAAGTTGGTGGGTTTGAACTGTGAATCTTATGGTTAGAAGCCAGTGCTTATACTACAGTACTACCAGGGCTCCTTAACATGTTATATCAGGGATTTCCAAAGTGGTCTCAACTGTCAGAAAAGTTTCTTTGCAACTAGGAACAAATGGAGCATGAGGTGGGGGCAGGGTCATGGGGTACAGAAGAGGTAAGATGACAGCCTAAAATATAGAAGAATGAATACAAATTATTTGAGAAATAGTTCCATACCTAGATGTCTTCCCCTGATCCACTTTACTAAATAACTACCTCCCATCCCTGACTCTCTTTTATGCTCCCATCAATTGAAGACTGAAGCTTCCATCAATTGGAAAACTTAAGAAGAGGGTCTCTGGATTGGGCAGATCCCAGGCAACTGAGGTTATAAGAAAGCTATTGCAAATAGTGTAACTAAGTACCTATGTGCATACAGGATGGAGGATGCTGAGACACAACTTTCTCCCCAATTCCATCCCAAGCCTTTTCCTTGGTGCCGGAAGCTGACAGTGTAACATTTTTTCTTCAGGAAACAGACTGGAGTACTTTTCTCTAGTTTGATCAAACCAACTCAGACCACTCATAGTAAAGCTTAAATTTAACATGGCTAAGAAGTTCTTTTTAATTCTCTAAAAATCACATCTATAATAAAAGGAAGGTGTCTGGTGGTGCAATGGTTAAGTGCTTAGCTGTTAACAAAAAGGTAGGTGATTCAAACTCACTCAGTGGCCTCTAGAGAGAAAGATATGGCATTCTGCTTCCATAAAGGTTTACAGCATTGGAAACCCTGTGGGTCAGTTCTACTCTGTCCTATGGTGGTGGTGGTGGTGGTTGGTGGTTATGTGCCATGGAGTCAGTTCTAGCTCATGTTGTTGTTGTTATGTGTGTGAAGTCAGTTCCAACTCATAGCAACCTGTATAGGGTTTCTGAGGCTGTAAATCTTTATAGGACCAGAAAGCTTCATCTTTCTCCCATGGAACTGCTGGTAGTTTAGGGTCATTATAATTAGAAATCAACTTTACCACTGAGTTTGATTTTTTTAGTTTTATAATAAAAGACAAAATACCACAAGCATATAACATTCAGAGAGAAATAACTTTTGGAAATTAAAAACATGATTTTAAAAATTCTGAAATCAGTGCAAGACATACAAGATAAAATTAAAGAAACCTCAAAGAAAGTAGATCAATGGGACAAAGGGACTAAAAAAGAAAGGAAGAAAAGATAAGGACTGTAGAGAACCAGGTAAGGAGGCCTAAATCTGTAAACCAAGATTTCCAACAAAATAAAAGGAGAAAATCACCAATAAAATAATTCATTAATATTTCTTCATCATTTCAATCAGAGTAACTTAAGTTTGAGAATAAGTTGAGCTGAATGTTCTTCATTCAGTTCTCCATATGTTTAATTTGAAGTAGAAGACAAACCTATATTCTTCTAAATCTCTAGATTAAATACAGAATTTTTACTTAACTACAAGAATCCTATGTGAATGTAAGCATATTTAGGTTAAGCCTTAATGATCCACCACCCAATTAGGAATAGATTAATAGGCCCTGTTGGTGCTGTAGAATAAACGCTGGACTACTAACCATAAGGTTGGCAGTTCAAAACCACCAGTTGCTTCAAGGGCGAAAGATGACGTTTTTTGCTCTGGTAAAAATGTGAAACCTAGGAAACCCTACAAAGGGTCTGTATGAGTCTGGGAATCAACTTAATGGCAGTGGATTTGAGGGGTTTTTTTGTTTTGTTTCCATTGTTTAGACTTAAGTAATGTCATTTTTTTCCTCTGGAAAACAAAGAAACTAGCTAGTGCCAAAATTACTATTCCAGTATTTAGTACAAGACTGCCTCTTGGATTTTCTCACAATATGACCCATTTACAATCCCAAGGCTATACTACAAACCTCCCAAGAGTAGGAAATCTGAAGTTCATTAGGAACATGCTGGGATTCAAGGTTTCATGAGGGAATTGCCATAATGGTAGGAGCCAGACGAAGAGAATCTTCTGAATTCCTTTACATTTCTAAAAATAAACAACAGACTGTCTTAGTAATCTTAAAATTCAGAGTGAAAAGAAAGCATAGTTTCTAAATTCTTTAATACTCATCATAAGAAAACCTCATGCACACAAACCCAAATACATAAAGTACAGACTATTGCACTTGAAAATTGAATGACTTTCCAAGAAGAAATGTTGCTATTCTCAGGTTCTATATAGTCAATAACAACTCAGAGTAAACCTATATACAACAACATGAAACAATTTCTGGTACTGATTCTTCCTCACAATTGTTTGCATGAGCCAATTGTTGCAGTCATTCTGTCAATTAATCTCATTGATGGTCATCCTCTTTTTGCTGACCCTCTAAGCATGATGTCCTTCTCCAGAAAATGGGCTCTCCTAATAACACATCCAAGGATCATTATGGAGGTATGAAGACAAATAAAAAATAATCCTCACCTGGTTATATTAAAATGCCCATCCATGTCAATAAACTGATGTCAAAATTGAGCATGCATGTGAAATGATTCTGTAGAATAGACAAGTGACAGAGCATTATGTGGCAAATAATTTGTAAATCAGCATTGTTCTGCCTATGTAATAACCCACCAACACACTTAGGTTTCAAAAAGTCTGCAAGATGCGTACCAAAACAATTAGCAGAAGAGCATTAACAGAAGTGTTTGGACATCTGCAAACAAAATTTGGACCCATACTCAAAGGAAGGTAAAAGTTTCTTTAAGAAAGTTGTCACTGGTGACAGGACATGGATTCATCACTATGAATTTGAGAGTAAACAACAGAGTATGGAATGTAAACATGCTCAATCATCAACCAAGAAAAAGTTCAAAAGACAACCATCAGCTGGAAAATTGATGCCTACAGTTTTCTGGGATTCTCAAAGACCACTATTAGAACACTATCAGGAAAAATGTTCAGCAATCAACAGTGCTCATTACAGTGAGATGCTCACTGAAGAGCTGGAACCTAAACTTCAGATTAAATAAAGAGGAATACTATCCAAGGACTTTGTGGTGTGCATGACAATGCACGTTCCCACATCTCTGCCCACACTGTTGATACTGTGGGGGAAAAGTTCATTTTGAGGTGTTAAAGCATCCTCGCTATATTCCTGATCTTGCTCCATAGGATTTTCACCTGTTTGGTCCCCTGAAAGCAGCCCTTTGGAGATGAAGATTCACCTCTAATGAAGAAGTAAAGATAATGGTACATTCATGGCTCACAGCTCAGCCTCAGCCTAAAACATTTTTTTAACAAGGGAAAGCTTTTGATAGATGGAAAAAGTATATTGAAAAGCAAGGTGATTATGTGGGAAAATGTTGTATTTGAAACAATTTATCTTTTTTAAAAGTAGATTAAAATAAATTCTACATCCAAGGTAAGCATAAATTTTGATTCACACTCGTACTTCTTTACAGACAGACTTGTTTTTTCATCTGGCAGTCCATGGTATGTTCAATACTCTCTGCCAACACCATAATTCAAATATATCAATTCTTTTCCACTCTTCCTTTATTGTTCAGCTTTTGCTTTCATATACGGTGATTGAAAATACCATTGGTTGGGTCAGGAATATTTTAGTCCTCAAATAACATCTTTGCCTTTTACTATTTTTAGGCAGTTTTTTTCTCATATATGTCCAATGCAATACCTTGTTTGATTTCCTGACTACTACTTCCATTAATGGAGTCCTGGTGTGGTGCTGTGGGTTAATGTTCTGGACTGTAAGGTTGGTTTGAGTCACAAGGTTGGCAGTTCAAGCTCACCAGCCACCCCTCAGAAACCCTGTACAGGATTGCTATGGGTCAGAACTGACACAAAGGCACTTAATAACAGCCACACACAAAAAAACTTGCATCAATGTTGATTGTGGCTTCAAGTAAAATGAAATCCTTGACAACTTCAATCATTTTTCTGTTTATCACGATGTTGCTTATCAGTCCATTTGTGAAGGATTTTTGTTTTCTTTTTGTTAGAGTGGAGTCCTGGTGTGGCTCTGTGGGTTAATGTGTTGGGCTGCAAAGTCAGTTTGAATCACAAGGTCAGCACTTTAAGCTTACCAGCCACTCTTTGAAAACCCTATACAGGGTCACCTATGGATTGGATATCAACAAGACAGCACTTAACAACAACAAAAATCCATACTGAAGGTTTTGTCCATTTATCTTCATCAGAAAATGCTTCATGTTCTCTTCACTTTCAGCAAGCCAAGTTATGTTCTCTGCATATTGCACATTGTTAATGAGTATTCCTCAAATCTTATTGCCTCATTCATTATTCTTCAAATGACCATTTTATTAGACTATTTGCTCAGCATACATATTAAATACTTATAGTGAAAAGCTACAACCCTGACACACATGTTTCCAGATTTCAAACCAGGCAGTATCTTTTGTTCTGTTTGAACACTTGCCTTTTGGTTGATATACTAGTTCCTTGTGAACACAATTAAGCATTCTGAAATGTCCATGAAATGTAATATATTAGTCTGGAAGTTCTGCAGAAATTTGTTAACTATGGGTGGGCCTGATGGTATTTGAAATACCAGTGACATAGTTTCCAGCTTCACAGAAACAAGCGAGCAGCCAGTCTGACAAACTTGACAGACAAATTGTGGCCAAGAAGATTTATTGAAGTGAAAATTTCCATCACATAGTGATGAAATAATTTCATTCCAAAATGATATTTTATGTTGATATCCAATATTAGAAATCATGTTGGAAGCCTGTAACTTCCTCCACTTGAAAGCATATAATTAGTCATGCTATGTTGGAAACATCTCTAGAAAATGATCTCTTACCACCAGAATTATTCTCACAACCTGTTCAATTATCTTAATTAAGTCTGTTGTTGTTAAGTGCTATAGATTTGGTTCTAATCCATAGCAACCCTGTATAGGCTTTCCAAGGAGCAGCTGGTAAGCTTGAACCACCAACCCTGCAGTTCAAACTGACATTGCAGTCCCGTGCATTAGCCCACAGCACCAAGGCAATTACTACAAGATGGACAAGGTGATGTCTGTATACTTAGTCACTCCAAAAGAATAGACAGATAATATTTTTGAGTACAGATAATGTTTCTGGAATTCCATGACAGTTTTTCCATGCAATACCTTGTTTGATTTCCTGACTACTACTTCCATTAATGGAGTCCTGGTGTGGTGCTGTGGGTTAATGTTCTGGACTGTAAGGTTGGTTTGAGTCACAAACCTCAAATACCAACCAGATGTCCAGAATGGTTATTCTATCATAGCTCACCTCTGGTATAGATTTTTTAAACAGTCAAACATTTTTGTGGATAATTTTTTATCTATCATTATAATGTGATCCTATGGACATTACCTAGCAGTAAAAGACTGTATAATGTTGACATTGTTAATGTTGTTGCTAACTGTCATCCAGTTGGTTCAGACTCTTAGTTCTGACTGTGTAGGGGGTCCAAAGGGTGGCTGGTGGTGCTGAACCACCAACCTGTCAGTTAGCAGTTCAGTGCTCACCCTACAGTGCAACAACAGTAATCCAGTGTTTTTGTTGTTGATATTGTTGTTAGTGCCATCTAGTCAATTACAACTCATAGCAACCCTGTATGTGGTTTCCAAGGAACCGCTGATGTGTTTAAACTGCCAACCTTGAAGTTAGCAGTTCAGTTCAATCCTACAGAGCCACACCAGGGTAAAAATATTGTCATTAGGTGCTTTAGAGTCAATTCTGAATAATACTGACCCTATACACAACAGAACAAAATATTGCCTGGTCCTGTGCCATCCACCCTGTGTTTGTTATAGTGGAGCCCATTGCTGCTGCCACTGTGCCAATCTATCTCGTTAGGGGTCTTTCTCTGCTTCAAAGACCCTCCACTCTACCAATCATAATGTCCTTCTACAGGAACTGGTCCTTCCTGATAATATGCCTGAAGTTTGAGAGACAAAGTCTCACCAGACTGGCTTCTAAGGAGCATTCTAGATATACTTCTTCTAACACGGATGTTTGTTCTTCTGACAGGCTGTGGTAATTTTAATATTTTTCTCCAATCATAATTCAAATGTATCAGTTCTTTTAAAGTGTTCCTTATTTGTTGGCTAATTTTCATACGCATATGAGGCTATTGAAATTACCATGGGTTGGGTCAGGGGCATCTTAGTTCTGAAACTGGCACATTTGCTCTTCAACACTTAAAAAGAGGTCTTGTGCAGCAGATATGCCTAATATGCCATTTGATTTCTTGACTGCTGCTTCCAAGAGTGCTGATATTAGATCCAAGCAAAATGAAGTCCTTAATAACTTGAATCTTTTGTATATTTATTATGATGTTATCTAGTGGCCCAGTGATGAACATTTTACTTTTCTTTACATTGAGGTGTAACCCATACAGAAGACTGTGGCTTTTGATCCACACCAGGAAATATTTTAAGTCCTATTTGCTTTCAGTGAACAAGGCTATCTTGTTTACATGTCACAGGATCTTAATGAGTCTTCCTGTAATCCAGATGCCATGTTCTTCGAGTTTCTCAGATTATTTGCTCAGCATACAGATAGAATAACTATGGTGAAAGAACACATCCCTGTTGCACAACTTTCTTAATTTTAAAATATTCCGTTTCCCCTTGTTCTGTTTGAATGACTATCTCTGGATCAGGTTCCTCAGAAATACAATTAAGTGTTCTAGAATTCTCATTCTTCATAGTGTTATCTATGGCTTGTGATGATCCACACAGTTGAAAGCATTTGCATAGTTAATAAAGCACAGGAAAACTGGTATCCTTTGCTTTCTGCCATGAACTATCTGACATCAACAATGATATCACTTGTTCTATATCCTCACCTGCATCTGGCTAAACCTCTATTATAAAACTATTACAGCCACTTTTTAATTATAGTTAGCAAAATTTTATTTGCGTCTGATATTAAGTATATCGTCCAATGATTTCCACATTCTGCTGGGTTACCCCACTTTTGAATGGACATAAATATGGATTTCTTCCAATCACATGGCCAGGTAGTTGTCTTCCAAATTTCTTGGCAGAAATGAGTGAGAGCCTCCAGGGTTGCATCAAGTTGTTGAAACATTTCATTTTATATTACATCAATTCTTGGAGCCTTGTTTTTTGCCAATACCTTCAGTGCAGCTTAGACTTCTTCCTTTATTACCATCAATTCTTAATCATATGCTATCTATTGAAATATTTGTTGTTGTTTGTTGTTAGATGTCATTGAGTCAGTTCTAACTCATAGTACAACAGTACAAAACACTGCACAGTTCTGCACCATTCTCACAATAGTTGTTCATTTGATTCCATTGCTGCTGTTACTATGTCCTACTGTTACTCTGGTTATTCCTTCCATCTTCTTTTGATGCTTTATGCATCATTCAGTATTTTGCTCAGGCAGTCCTTCAGTATTGCAAGTCAAGGTTTGACTTTTTCCTTTTGTTCTTTAAGTGTGAGAAATGCTGAGTATATTTCTCTTTTCAGGTTTTCTAATTCAGGTTTTTACATGTTTCTTGACAGTACTTTACTTTGTCTTCTTGAGCTATCCTTTGAATGTTCTGTTCAGTTATTTTACTTCATAATTTCCTGCAGTTGCTTTAGCATCTCTATGCTCAAGAGCAAGTTTCAGAACCTCTTCTGACATCCATTTTGGCCTTTTCTTTCTTTCTTTCTTTCTTGTTTGTTTAATGACTTTTTTCTTGTATGATGTTCTTGATGTCATTGCACAACTTTTCTTGTCTTCTATCATTAATGTCTATTGCATAAAATCTGTTGAGATGGTCTCTAAATTCAGATGTTATATATTCAAGTTGTATTTTGGCTCTAATGGACTTAATTTTATTTTTTTTCAGCTTCAGCCTTAACTTACATATGAACAGTTAATGGTCTATTCCAAAGTCTGCCTCTGACCTTGTTTTTGGCTGATGATATTGAGCTTCTCCATAATTTCTTCCCATAGATGTATTCAGTCTGATTTCAATGCATCCCACCTGGTGAGGTCCATGTGTAACAGTCACTTTTTATGCTGTTTAAAAAAATGTATTTGCAATGAATAAGTCATTGGTCTTGAAAATTTTTATTATGTAATATGTAGCATCATTTCTATCATCATTTTTATTTACCAAAAACCAATCCTTCCTCTTTGTTCCCAACTTTTGCATTCCAATAACCAATAAATATCAATGCATTTTGATTGCATGTTTTATCAATATCAGACAGAAGAAGTTGGTAGAATCTTTAACTTCATCATCACTAACTAGTGGTTGGCACATGTTGGTGTTGTTGTTAAATGCCGTCGAGTCGGTTCCGACCCATAGCGGCCCTGTACAGGGTTTCCGAGGCTGTAAATCTTTATGGGGAGCAGAAAGCCTCATCTTTCTCCTGCAGAGAACCTTGCAGTTCACAGCCCGATTCTTAACCATTACGCTACCAGAGCAAATTTGATTAAAAGGTGGATTAACTGGTCTTCTTTGCAGATGTTTCAACTTTATCTTATTACAGACATCATTGTGCTTCAAGATAGATCTTGAAATAGTCTTTTTGAAGATGCATGTGATACCATTCCTCTACAATTAGCCATTCCTGGCATAATAAACCATATGATTATAAGATTCAAAAGGACCAGCATCAGTCTATTTCAACTAATGCCTAGGATATAGATTTGTATACATTTAATTTCCTTTTGGACAACTTCCAATTTTTCTGGATTCATTCTTCAGACATTCCATGTTTGAATTATAAATGGAATTTTGTAGCCATTCTTTCTTATTTTGAGAAAAGCCCCATCACCAAGTGAAGGTCCTGAAATCTTTATTCCATTCATGTCGTTCAGGTCAACTCTACTTTGAGGAGGTAGCTTTTCCCCAGTCATATTTTGAGTGTCTTCCAACCTGAGGGGCTCATCTTTGGGCACTACATCTGATAATACTCTGCTCTTATTCATAAGGTTTTCAGTGGCTAACCATGCAGAAGTAGTCTGCCTCTCCTTCTTCCTACTCTATCTTAGTCTGGAAACTCTGCTGAAACCTGTCCACCATGGGTGACCCTGCTGGTATTTATAGTAGCGCTGGTATAACTTCCAACATCACAGCAAACAAACCACCATAGTATGACAAAGCAAATAGTAGTGGGTCATATTTCTTGTTTAAATTTAGGAATTTTCTAATGCTGTAATCATCCTGAGTTTTTCAGGTGATTAAATAAATCTGCATACTGTATATCTGAACAATATGATTTATCAATGGAAATGGTTACTAACAAAACAACAAAGTATCCTGTTATTTGGGATCTGCAGGTTCAGTGGATTAAATGCAGGGCTATTAAACAAAAGTTTGGTGGTTCTTACCCACCAGCTAAGGAGCTCTGGTAGTATAGTGGTTATAAGTCATGTTGTTAACATCAAGATCAGAAGTTCGAAACTACCAGCCATTCCACAGGAGAAAGATGAGGCTTTCTGACCCCCATAAAGATTTACAGCTACGAAAAACTTATGCAGAGTCACTATGAGTTGGAATCAACTCCACAACACACCACCACCACCATTGCCCACCAGCTGCTCCACAGGAGAAAGATGAGTGAGTTTGTTTTCATAAAGATTTACAGTCTCAGAAACCCAGTTGAACAGTTTTATTATGTCTTATGGAGTCCTGGTGTGGCTCTGTGGGTTAATGCGCCAGACTGAAAAGCAGTTCGAACTGCAAAGTTGGTGGTTCAAGCTCACCAGCTGCTCCTCAGAAACCCTACACAGGGTCACTATGGGTCAGAATTGACTCGACAGCACTTCACAACAACATTATGTCTTACAGGGTCACTATGAGTTAGAATTAAATCAACAGTAGTAGATAGGTATTCTTGGATACTACCACTTGTAGGTGAATTTATTTTATTGTGGTAACTTATGTGCTGCAGTGATGCCGGAAAATATGTGGCTTTATTTCAAATGTCAGAAGAGTCACCCAGGATGGACATGTTTCAAAAGAATTTCCACATTAAGACAGAAGAAGAGGTAGAGCCTGGCAATCCACTTATGAAAAATGAAAAAGATCCGTGAAAACCTTAAGAATAGCAGTGGGGCATTGTCTTATAAAATATTGGAAGATGAGTTCCTCATGTTCAAAGGCACTCAAAATGGGACTTGGAATGACAGACATTCTTATAGTAGAGTCAGCCTTAATGATGTGGATAAAGCAAAGCTTTTAAGGACCACCATCTGTTGATGTGACATGACTCAAAGCAGAGAAGCAACAGCTGCAAATGTCCGTTAGTAATTAGATTGAGAAATATATGAATTATTAATTTAGGAAATTTTTAAATTGTCAAAAATTAAACGGAACACTTGAAGATCTGTATCATAGACATTGTTACTGTTGTTGTTGTTTTTGCTGTTGTTGCTAAGTTCCATTGAGCAGCAGGTGGGTTTGAACCACCAATCTTGCAGTTAGAAGTCCAGTGCTTATCCTACAGCACCACACCAGGACACCATCATAGGCATTGTTGTTGTTAAGTGCCGTTGAGACAGTATCAACTCATAATAACCCTATATAGGGTTTTTGAGGATCAACTGGTGAGTTTAAACTGCTGTTGTTGTGGTTCACACTAACCCTGTGGTCCAGTGCTTATCCTACAGTACCACACTAGAGGTCCATCATAGACATTAGTGAGCTGAAAAGAGCTGGTATCACCCATTTTGAATCAGACAATCGTATGATCCACTAGGCTGATGATGACAAATTGAAAAGGAACAGCACCACATTCATTATCAAAAAGTTCAATTCAAGCTCTATCCTGAAGTCCATCACTGTCAGTTATAGGGAAATATCCCTATGTCTACAAGGAATATTCTGGTCCTGATGTGCTGCTGTAGGATAAGACTGCTAACAAAAAGCTTGAAGGTTCAAACCCACCAGTTTCTCCTTGGAAACCCTATACTCATAGTGTCACTATGAATTGGAACCAACTCAATGGCACTTAACAAGGAAGATCAGTCAGTACAGCTATTATTCAAAGTATACACCAACCACTAATGCTAAATATAAGAAATTTAATATTTTTATCAACCTCTGCATTCTGAAATGGATTAAACATGCATTCAAGGTGCATTGATAATTACTGGCAATTAGAATGTGAGTATTGGAAACAAATGAGAATGAAAATATGACCTTGGTGAAAAAAACACTAACTGGAGATTATATGATAGAATTTTATAAGACCAACAACTTAATCATTGGCAATATGTTCTGTTTTTGTTTTTGTTTTTTCAGAAATGTAAAATACAACTATACATGTGGATCTCTGTGAATTGAATACACAGGAAAATTGTCAAATTGACAACATCTATGGCCCAGGATCGGGCAGTGTTTCGTTCTGCTGTGCACAGGGTTGCTATGAGTCAGTACCAACTTGATGGCACTTAACAACAACAAGAACAACTTGGAAGGATATGATGAAGAAACTCAAACCATCAGTCAAAAAAAGACCAGGGGCTGACTGTGAAACAGACTATCAGTTATTCATATGCAAATTCATGTTGAAGCTAAAGATAATTAAAATTAGCCCTTGAGGTTCAAAATATGACCTTGGCTATATACTACCTGAATTTAGAGACTGTCTCAAAAATAATTTGAATATACTGACCACTAGTGAACAAAGAAAAACATGGCATCAGGATTGAAGGAAGATTCATTAACAACCTGTGATATGCCGATGATGCAACCTTGCTTGCTGAAAGTGAAGAAGACTTAAATATTTACTGATAAAAATCAAAGAGCACAGACTTCAGTATGGATTGCATCTCAATGTAAAGAAAACAAAAATCCTTACCACTGGACCAATAAACAACATTCTTATCAGCAGAGAAAAGATTGAAGTTTGTCAAGAACTTCATTCTTCTTGTATCAACTATCAACACTCATGGAAGCAGTAGTCAAGAAATCAAATGATGTATTGCATTAGGCAAATCTGCTACACAAGACCTTTTGAAAGTGTTGAAGAACAAAGATATCAGCTTGAAGACTAAGGTGCACCTGACCCAAGTCAATGTATTTTCAATAACCTCATATGCATATGAAAGCTGGACAGCGAATAAGAAAGACCATAGAAAACTTTATGCTTTTGAATTATAGTGTTGGAGGAGAATATTGAAAGTGCCATGGGCTGCCAAAAGAACCAACAAATCTGTCTTGGAAGAAGTACAGCCACAGTGCTCCTTGGAGACCAGGATGGCCAAACTTCGGACATACTGTCAGGAGGGACTAGTCTCTGGGGAAGGATATCATGTTTGGTAAGGTGTAGGGTGAGCGAAGAAGAGGAAGACCCCCAGTGAGATGGATTGGCCAAGTGGCAGCATCAATGGGCTCAAGCGTGGCAACAATAGTGAGGCTGGCCCAGGATCAGGCAGTGTTTCATTCTGCTGTGCATAAGGTCGCTATGAGTCTGTACCGATTCAATGGCACCTAACAACAACAGTGAAGAAAGATCAGACAAATTGTGAGATGACTTCAAGTACATTAAAAACACAAGAAAAAAAGACCAAAATAAATATCAGAAGAGATTCTGAAACTTGCTCTTATCATAAAATAACTAAAATGAAAGGAAGAAATAATGAAAGAAAGCTGAACTAGAGTTCCAATAACAGCTCAAGAAGACAACATAAAGAGCACTAAGAAAATGTGCAAAGATCTGGAGTTAGAAAACTCAAGGAGAAGAACACGACTGGCATTTCCAAGCTGAAATAACTGAAGAAAAATTTCAAGTATTGCATCAAATTATTAAAGGCACTTAACAACAACAACATGGGCAAAATACTGAATGACACAGGAAACATCAAAAGAAGCTGCAAGGAATACACAGACGTCACTATAACAATTATAATTGATCAACACTCAATCATTTAGGGAAGTAAGATAGACCACAAACTGATAGTACTTAAAGATGAAATCCAAGCAGTACTGAAGGTATTTATGAAATAGAGGTTCTAGAAATTGATGGAATATTCATTTGTCTTTCAGCAAACTGATGCAGCTCTAGAGGTGCTCATGTCTTTATGCCAAGAACTTTGGAAGACAGTAATATGGCCATCCAATTGGAAAAGATCCTTGTTTGTGTGCATTCCAAAGAAAGGCGACCCAATGAGATGCATAAATTCTTGAACAATATCATTAATATCATAGGCAAGTAATATGTTGCTAAAGGTTGCAGCAGTATACCAACAGGGAGCTGCCAGAAATCAAGTTAGATTCAGAAGAGGACCTAGAAAAAGGGCTATCTTGTCTGAAAGCAGAGGACACCACAAAGATGTTTACTTGTGCTTTGTTGACTATGCAAAAGCATTCAATTGTATATACAACAGACTGTGGATAACATTGGGAAAAAAAGTGTATTCCAGAACACTTCTTTGCTCTCACCAGGAAACTGTACATAGACCAAGAGGCAGTCATTTGAACAGAACAAGGTGATATTATGTATCTTCAATTCAAGAAAGGTATGTGCCAGGGTTGTATCACTTCACCATATTCAATCTTTATGCTGAGTAAATAATATGAGAAGTCGATTATATGAAGAAATATATGCCATCAGCGTTGGTGGAATACTCATTAACATCATGCGCTGTGCAGATAACATAACCTTGCTGGTGAAAGTGAAAAGAACATGGAACATTCACTGATGAAGATCAAAGACTACAGCATATAGTACAAGTGAGCATAAATAAAATAAAAATCCTCACAGCATCATGATAATTAGGGAAAAGATTGACATTATCAAGGATTTTGCTTTATTTGGATCCACAATCAATGTTCATGGAAATAACAGTCAAAAACAGACATGATTAATTTGCATTGAGCAAATCTGCAACAAAAGACCTCTTTAAAGTAAATATGTCATTTTGAGGACTGAGGTACACCAGACTTAAGTCATAGTATTCTTAATCACTTCATATGCAGGTGAAAGCTGGACAATGAACAAAGAAGATTAAATAAGAATTGACTCCTTATAATTATGGTATCAATGAAGAAGATTGAGTATTACATGAACTAGCAGAAAAACAAACAATATCTTGGAAGAAATGCAGCCAATATGCTCCTTAGAAGTGAGGATGATAAGACATAATCTCAAATACTTTGGACATGTCATCAGGAGAGAACAGCTCCTGGAGAAGGACATCACACTTGGTAAAGTGGAGGGTCAGTAAAATAGAGGAAGATCCTCAATGAGATGGATTCACACAGTAGCTGCAACAATGGACTTAACCGTAGCAATGATCATGAAGATGGCACAGGGCCAGGCAGTGTTTCCTTCTATTGTGCATGCTGAGTAGATGGCACCAAATAACAACATTCTTTGATTTAGATATGATTTTATTTCCTATTTGTAAGTGATCTCATAAAGAAGAAATTTGCCTCTGTGGACAACAGTCAGGACAGTTCAGCATTAATACAAAACATGCTTAGTTTGACAAAATATTTCAACTTTGAAGGGATTTTTTAAAAATAATTCAAATAATTAAAGTTACATGGGGTATAGTTTATAACTGTGTGTGTGAGAGGATGTATTCCTACTGAAAATCAGATAGTGGCTGTTGTTGCTGTTAAGTGCTGACTAGCCTTTTCCAACTAATATCGATCCTATATAGGGTTTCGGAGGAGCAGCTGATAGGTTTGAACTGTCAATCTTATGGTTCACAGTTCAGTGCTTATCCAACAGTACCATATCAGAAGTCCAGATACTGGCTTGTTTTTATTGTTATTGTTGTTGTTGTTAAGTGCCATCAAGTCAGTTCTCACCCAGGGCTAGCCTATATAGGATTTCCAAGGAGCAGCTGGTGAGCTTGAAACCTCAGACCTTAGGACTCCATTTTTATTGGCTAGGCAACCTTAATTGTTTTTATCAATAATGTAGTTTATTAGTAAACTCTAAAACTGTTAATTCTAAGGTCATTTGTTTTCCTTCTTATTTAGGCACCAAACTCTTACAGCCAGTTGACAAAGTCCATCTAGCTTTTAAAACAGAAAACATTATTGACTATACAATCCAACATCTCTAAGCAAAACCTCTGTAATAATTTTGTCAATCTATTAAGTTCTATTTATTATTTATTTTGAGACATTCTAAGAGAAGTGTTTTGTAGAAAAACTGTGAAGTTTTGGTTTTTTTTAAGTACAATATTTAACTCAAAAAATACTATATTTGTGGTAGTTGCATACCATGGAGTCAGTTCTGACTCTTAGCGACCCTGTAGGGTTTTTGAGGCTGTAAACCTTAGGGTTTCCAAGGCTGTAAATCTTCATGGAAGAAGAAAGCCTCATCTTTCTCCTGCAGAACTGCTGGTAGCTTCTAATTAATGACGTTGAGGTTAGTAACCAGACTCATAACCGGAGCTCTTTAAACACTATATGACTACTTACTTTTTGCCTTAACTCTTAGAAACAAATTCACTGCCCCCAAGCTAATGATGTCAGTTGCTTGATAACTTCTTATCTCTCTATTCTTCCTTCATTATTTTTTATCTTTAATTATAAAATTTTAACATTGTTTTTCATTTTTAAAACTGATTCCATGTGAATAAATTTATATATATTCTAGTTGCTACCAACTCTGCTTCTCATATATGCTTGGGCACCAGACAAGGTCTAGAAATGGAATATTACTTTGTGATGTTGTTGTTGTTAAGTGCCATGGAGTCGGTTCTAATTCAAAGTGATCCTGTATAGGGTTTCCAAGGAGCGACTGGTGGGTTTGAACTGCCACCTTGCAGTTCTAACTAACTTTTTGGCCCAGTGCTTATCCTACAGCACCATGCCAGAACTCCACATTTGATATACTAGATGCTAATTAGCTGGTTTTATCACACTGCTACTATCAAGGTGAGGTCTTCTAGATAGAGTACAGGTAAGGTTAAGTTCCTTTGTAAAGAACAATAAATCTGTTCACAGAAAACAGTAAAAAGACAAATAAGAAATATTCTGCTTTAAACATGCAAAAGTTTAAAAGTCAACTGAAAAGTGGTTATTTCTTATTTTATCAGTTTTAAGCTATGTACCATCATGTAACAGTACTGAATGACAGTTGTATTCAAACTGCAGTATTTATAAAAGCCAAATATTAAACTACATCAAACAACTTTATAATTCTCAATGTTGTGTTCAAATGCAGTAGCAAATACAACATTTTGATATGTTGAGCAGTGCCAGATCTAGTAAACTGAGAAAACATTGCAGCCATCTCTGATTGATTGAAACTTTTTCACATTAGGTTAGTGGCAAACTGATTCAGTATTATAATTTGACTTTAAGATGCTTCATTTGCTGTTGGTCAGTCTCTCATTTCTGCATTGTCGCTAAAAGCAATTCACAATTGGGGTGATTTTACCCCCACCCCTCTCCCAAAGGAGTCCTGGTGTGGAGCTGCAGGCTAATGAGCTAGACCGCAAGATCAGTTTGAACCACAAGGTCATTGGCTCAAACTCACCAGCCACTTCTAAGAAACCCTATACAGGGTCACTAAGAGCTGGAACCGACTCGGCAGCACTTAATAATAACAACAACAACTTCTTCCAAAGGGACACTTGCTAAATCTGGTTGTCATACCTGGAAGGAGGCCACCACACTGGTATTTAGTGAGTAAAAATCAAGACTGATGCTAAACATTTTACCACACACAGAATAGTCTCAAACAACAAAGAATTATTTGTCCCACATGTCAACTGAGCAGAGGTTGAGAAACCCTGCTAATAAAATGCTCTTATTTAGATTGTAATTAAAAGGAGAAAGAGAACTGAGAATGACAGATGACTGCTTCTATGGTCCATTTAATCCTTCAACAAATTCTATATTTTGCTATTCATGCATTTCATCCAGATTCATTGAGTTCCCATCCTTTTTTTTATTGAAGAATCATCTTTTTGTTATCCCAGACCAAAACTGGAAGATTGTTTTCTATAATTAAAATTAAGTACAATTTTTAATAAAAATTCTCAGGGTCATTATTGTGTGTTTTAAACAAAAATTCAAAGAGAAGCTAAATCAAATATATTTTATCAATGCTTAGGTCTTCAATATCTTCCTTTTAAATCATTTCCATCTCTTCCCAAATGAATTTGATAGTTCACTGGTGATTTTCACATTTTGAGAATAGCTCTGACAGACCTTTGAAACCTCAGCACTGATCATAGAGCTGCTTTAAAATATGCATCAGGTACCCTCATGCTACTAAAAAATAAATAGTGTCACAATAGAAATATCAAAAACAGAAAAATCTCTGACCAGATGCTTCTATGTATTATGAAATACCTAAGCCAACATTAATCTATACCTCAAATTTATATGCTTCCAAGCTATTCAAATATAAAACTAGAACTATCAAATGGGCAACCTAGTCCATTGCAGTGCTAATAAATCATTCACCAAGGTAAGTGAACTGCATTTTTAGTGGGCACAGATTTATCATCTGGTGCCTGATAATCATGCAACCACTAGAAAAAGCAATGTGTTTTCGATGACCTTGCTCGTAATTCACCAACAACACTGACTGGTAACTTTTCATGATTAGATCACTCTGGGCACACTCTGAAAAATATTTCAAGATTTTTTGTACTTCTGAATGTACATGTATGTGTCAACCTGGTGATTTTTTTTTCCAGTGTACAAAATGATAAACATTTGAAATCTGGTAAGAAAACTGAAGCAGTACTTGAATGTCTTGGATATTTTTTGAAAATGTGGAGCTTGCTAGAAGCCTGCTGCAGTTCAGAAGTCTCTGAACTTTCACCTTTTCAGCTATTATTTTATCTCGAACATGCAGTCCTTTCTTTTAGTTGAATTCCTCTCAGCAAACTAGTAACAAAGCAAGCCAGAATATCATTGAGATTGAATGAATCCAGAGACTTTTTCAAGCACTCCATGCTGGAAGTAGTTTTATTTTTATTGGAGAAAGACCTGCCTGCCACAAATGTTTCAAAGAGAAGGAAAGTGGTTAAGAGATGTTAATCTCTTTCCAGGCTTTTCAGTGATTAATCAAAAGCATAGAATACTTTTAATGCAAAATGGAGAAACCTAAGGGAATAAAGTTGTCACAATGATGGACAAGAACTCAAGGTATGTTTATCAAAGTGCAAACACAAATTCTTAAGTTAAAAAAGTATTAAAACAATGACATTTAAAATGATATAAATATATTTCAACAGTTGTTGTTGTTGTTATGTGCCATAGAGTTGGCACAGGGTTTCCGAGGCTGTAAATCTTTACAGGAGCAGAAAGCCTCATCTTTCTCACGCGCAACTCCTGGTAGTTTTGAACTGCTGACCCAGAGGTTAGCAGCCCGATTCGTTGATTAAATAATGCTGTTTGCATACTATAATGTGTTTATACATTTGCTTAATAAAATAAAGAAAAGCAATATTTAGAAAGTTGTCCTTATATTGTTGAAGGACTAAAGCAGGTTAGGGACTTACTGTTATTGTTGAATGCTGTTGAGTAATTGTGACTCTTAGCAACCCCACGCACAACAGAACAAAACACTGCCTGGTCTTGTACAATTTGAACACATTGTTGCTGCTACTATGTCAACCCATGTCCTTGGGTGTCTTCCTCTGTTTTCCTGACCCTCTGCTTTACAATGCATCATGTTCTTTTCCAGGAACTGGTCCTTCCTGATAACATGTCAGAAGTATGAGAGATGAAATCTAGCCATCCTGGCTTCTAAGGAGCATTCTGGCTATACTTCTTCCATCACAGATCTATTTGTTCTTCTGGCAGTCCGTGGTACTTTCAATATTTTTCTCCAGAATCATAATTCAAATACACTGATTCTTTCTCCCATGGAGCAGGTTAGTGGGATCAAACTGCCAACCTGTTGGTTGACCAATGCATTTCCAGGGTTTCTACCTTAAAATAATCATCTTCTAATTGACACATAATTATTAATTATAGTAAGACAATCTACTATTGTAACAAAACACACTAACCTTCCTAGTAGTATGTTTTTATTATTTATTATAGATTGATTTTTGTTGTTGAGTGCCATTGAGTTGGTACTGACTCATAGCAACCCTATGTACAACAGAACGAAACACTGCCCAGTCCTGGGCCAACCTCTTGAGCCCATTGATGCTGCCACACTTGAGTCCATTAATGCTACCACTTTGTCAATCCATCTCACTGGGAGTCTTCCTCTTTTTCTCTGACCATCCACTTTACCAAACATGATATCCCTATCCAGTGACTGGTCCCTTCTGAAAGTATGTCCAAAGTATGAGAGACGAAGTTTGGCCATCCTAAAATCCAAGGATTACACTAACTGTATGTCTTCCAATACAGATCTGTTTGATTTTGCTTTGTTTTTTTTTTCTGCAGTACACAGCACTTTTAATAGTCTCCTCCAACACCATAACTCAAATGCATCAATTCATGCACAGTCTTCTTTATTCACTGTCCAACTTTACCATGCATATGAGATTGTTGAAAATAACATGGTTTAGGTCAGAGGCACCTTAATCCTCAAAATGACATCTTTGCTCTTCAACATTTTAAAGAGGTCTTATGTAACAGATTTATCTAATGCAATGCATTGTTTGATTTCTTGACTGTTGCTTCCATGAGTATTGCTAGTTGATCTGAGCAAAATGAAGTCTTTGACAACTTCAATCTTTTCTCCATTAATAAGAATGTTGTTTATTGGTCCAGTGGTAAGGATTTTTGTTTTCTTTACATTAAAATGCAACCCATACCATAGGCTGTGGTCTTTGATCTTCATCAGTAAGTATTTAAGCTCTCTTCACTTTCAGCAAGCAAGGTTATATCATCTGCATATTGCAGATTGTTAATAAATCTTCCTCCAATCCTGATGTCAAATTTTTCTTCATATAACCCAGCTTCTCAGATTATTTGCTCAGCATACAGATTGGATAAGTATGGTAAAAGAACACAACTCTGGCTCACACCTAATTTTAAACCATTTAGTTGTTCTGTTCGAACAGCTGCCTCTTGGTCTATGTATAGATTCGTCATGAGCACAATTAAGTGCTCAGGAATACTTATATTTCACAATATTGTCCATAGCTTGTAATGATACAATCAAAATCCTTTGTGTAGTAAATAAAGCACAGGTAAACATTGATTGATTTGTTGTTTCTAAATATCTAAGCTCTAGGGACAAAGTTAATATAAAATATTTGGCCTATCCCTTTTAATATTACCATTCTCAAAGTAAAAATTCAAATGTCTTCACAGGACAATTTGCTTTAATTATAACATAGAAGTCTCAGTCTAAAAGTCTCCAGTAATGTTATGGAAGCACTCAGTCTGATAAACAAGTTTATCATTTTAACCTCCACATTCATTGATTCTTTCTCCAAAATGGCTGCCAAACCCAGCACCAGCTGGCCTCTTGAGAACAAGGTTAAAGTAGCAACAGATCTTTGTTTGTACTGTTAACAGGTATTAAAAGGACAGAGGTGGAATAATCTAAACCTATTAAGACAAAATAAAGGATAAAGTTAAAATTTGAAAGTTTCCATCAACTCTTTTGTCTATCTCTTAAATTCGTATTCTGCTTTTTCTTAAAGACTGATTATGAATGCAGTAATCAGAAAATCTCCTGCATGTGTTAGGCTGGCATTTTTCTTTATTGTCTAAGTGGTTGATCATTGGAAGCATTAATAAAATCTGGATAATATTAGATGCAACAGCATAATTTGTGCTATGGAAATATTGCTTTATTACTCACATCTCTGGCCCCTATCTACAATACCAATGGAATGTATAGCGATTGAAGTTAATAGAGGGAAAAAAATAAACGCACATGATTGCTGGTGAGACTATAAATTGACCCAACTAGGAAGGGTAATGCATAGCAAAACTCTGATATTTTCATGCTATTTGGCCTAGTAATTCCTCAAAACTCTTATATTGAACTGGGTTCAGCATTTGAATAATAATAGATTAGCTCTCTTACCAGAACTTTTCTAAATTTGATAAGCGATACTCTAATCTAGAATACACTCACTCATCCAGAAACAGTAACGGTAGAGCTACAAGAGATGTAAGGAAACCTTTCACCTATAGATTATCAACCAGAACCACAAGTGTTGTTCGTAAGCACTTGGGAAAGTGTATGATGATCCTTGCTGATGGGAGCCAGGGTGCTACAATATACCTACAATATCTGAAGTATTTCCATATAACAAAAAAACCGTCCTTCCTGACATAGCTATAGTAGAAACAGGTGAATTTCCCAAACCCCTTCTTTAGGGTCCAGGTACTTATCCCCCATTTTCTGGTAATATAATTTATTTATGGCTCATGGTTATGTCCATCATAGAGCATTGCCCTCAGCTGCAGAGAACTGCCTTGCCAAAGGTTATCCTTCTTCTTAGGAGGTATGTCATGATTAAGGACAGACTGTTGCTGCTAGGTACTGTTCTAAATAATAGTGACCCTATGCACAATAGAAGGAAACACTACCTGGTGCTGAGCCATCCTCTAAATTGTTATTTTTGAGCCCATAACAGCTGTCACTGTGTAAATCCATCTCATTGCAGACTTCCTCTTTTTTGCTGACCCTCCATTTTATCAACCATAATGTCTTTCTCCAGAGACTGGTCCCAACTGATAATGCATCCAAAGCACAGGAGATAAAGGCTTGGCTTCTAAGGAGCACTTTGGCTGTACTTCTTCCAACACAGATTTGTTTGTTCTTCTGGCAGTCAATTGTACTTTCAATATACTTCACCACTCTTGTACTTCAAATGCATTGATTCTTCTATGGTCTTCCTTATTCATTGTTTAACTCTCATTGCATTGTTGTTGTTGAAAATTCTATGTCTGGGTCAGGAACACCTTTGTCCTCAAACTGATATATTTGATCTTGAACATTTTAAGTGCGTAGCACAGTTGTGTAATGCAATATGTCCTTTTACTTATTGACTCTTACTTACATGAGTGTTGATTATGAATCCAAATAAAATGAAGTCTTTGACAACTTCAAGTTTTACT
Source organism: Chrysochloris asiatica (assembly GCF_000296735.1). Lineage (NCBI taxonomy): Eukaryota > Metazoa > Chordata > Mammalia > Afrosoricida > Chrysochloridae > Chrysochloris > Chrysochloris asiatica. The sequence continues at coordinate 4,756,489 of NW_006408673.1, forward strand.
CCATTTATCACAAAGTTATTTACTGACATAGTTGTGAGGATTTTTATTTTCTTTACATCGAGGTGCAAACAATACAGAAGGCTGTGATCTTTTATCTTTATCAGTAAGTATTTTAAGTCCTCTTTGCTTCTAGCAAGCAAGGATGTACCATATGCATATCACAGGTTGTTAATGAGTCTAGTTCCAATCCTGATGGCACCCAGCTCTCAGATTATTTGCTCAGCATACAAATTGAATAAGTGTATACTTTTCCTAATATCAAATTAATAAGTATCCCTTTGTCCTGTTTGAAAGATTGCCTCTTGGTCTATGCCAAGTTCCTCATGAGCACAAGTAAATGTTCTGAGATCCCCATCCTTCACAATGTTATCAATAGTTTGTCAAGACCATAACGTTCAAAGTCTTTGCATAGTCAATAAAGCACAAGTAAACACCATTGGACCAATAAACAGCATTCTTATCAATGGAGAAGAGATTGAAGTTGTTAAGGACTTCATTCTTCTTGGATCAACTATCAACACTCGCGGAAGCAGCAGTCAAGAGATCAGACAACGTATTGCATTGGGCAAATCTGCTGCACAGGAACTTTTTAAAGTGTTGAAGAGCAGAGATGTCAGCTTGAGGACTAAGGTGCGCCTGACCCAAGCCATGGTATTTTCAATAACCTCATATGGATGTGAAAGCTGGACAGTGAATAAGGAAGATTGTAGAAGAATTGATGCTTCTGAGTTGTGGTGTTGAAGGAGAATACTGAAAGTGTCATGGACTGCCAAAAGAACGAATAGATCTGTTTTGGAAGAAGTACAACCAGAGTGCTCCTTGGAGGCCAAGATGGCTAAGCTTCATCTCTCCTACTTTGGACACATTGTCCGGGGAGAACAGTCGCTGGAGAAGGATGTCATGCTGTGTAAGGTGGAGGGTCAGAGAAAAAGAGGAAGACCCCCAACGAGATGGATCAGCCAGGTGGCATCATTGATGGAGTCAAATGTGGCAGCGGTAGTGAGGTTGTCCCAGGATTGGACATTGTTTCGTTCTGTTGTACATGGGGTCTCTATGAGTCGGTTCCGACTCGATGGCACCTGACAACAACAAATATCTTTCTGGTATTCTTTGCTTTCAGCCAAGATCCCTCTGACTTCAGCAAAGTCCCAGTTCCTCTTTTGAATCTGTCATAACTTTCTGGCAGTTTGCTGTTGATGCACCATTGCAGCCATTTTTAAATTATCTTGCGCAAAAATTTACTTGAATGTAAAATTAGTGATATTTTTCAATGATTTCCACATTCTGTTGGGTCACCTCTCTTTGTAATGGTCACAAATTTGATCTCCTCCAATTTGTTGGCCAGATAACTGTCTTCCAAATTTCTTGACATTGATGAGTGAGCGCTTCCAGTGCTGTATCAGTTTGTTGAAAGATCAGTTTGTTGAAAGATTGGTAGTCCATCAATTCCTAGAGTCTTGTTTTATCATAATACCTTTAGTGTAGGTTGGGCTTCTTTCTTGAATACCATTTGCTCTCGATCTTATCTAACCTCTTTTTGTTTCAGTGACCCTGTGTATACCTTCCATTTTATTTTGATGCTTTCTGTATCATTCAATATTTTGCCCATGTTGTTGTTGTTGTTATATGTCATCGAGTCAGATCTGACTCATAATGATCTGTATAGGCTTTCCAAGGAGAGGTTGATGAGTGTGAACCACTGACATTGTGGTTCAAACAAACTTTTTGTCCAGTGCTTATCCTACAGTTGTTGTTGTTGTTGTTAAGTGCCGTTGAGTCGGTTCCGACCCATAGCGACCCTGTACAGGGTTTCCTAGGGTGTAAATCCTTACGGGAGTAGAAAGCCTCATCTTTCTCCCGCGAAGCGGCTGGTAGTTTCAAACCGCTGACCTTAAGGTTCGCAGCCCGATTCGTAACCACTATGCTACCAGACCTACAGTACCACACATAAAATCCTTCAATATTGCAAGCTGAAGCTTGAGGTTTGTTTTCAGCTATTTCAACCTGAGAAATACTGAGCATGTTCTTCCATTTTGGTTTTCTAAATCCAGGTCTTTGCACTTTTCATTGTAACCCTTGACTTTGTCTTCTTGAGCTGCCCTTTGAAATTTTCTATTCAACTTTCACTTCCTCATTTCTTCCATTCATTTTGGCATCTTTATGCTAGAGATCAAGTTTCAAGGTCTCTTCTGACATCCATTTTGCTCTTTTCTTTCTGTCTTTCTTTCTTTCCTTTGTAATGACCTTTTGCTTTCTCCCTATTTGATGTTCTTGATGACATCCCACAGATCTTCTAGTCTTTGATCACTGGTGTTTAATACATCAAATCTTTTCTTGAAACGGTCTCTAAATTCAGGTGGCATATATTCAAGGTAATATTTTGGCTCTTGTGGACTTGTTTTAATTTTCTTCAGCTTCAGCCTGAATTGTTATATATGCAATTTATGGTCTGTTTCACATTTGGATCTGACCTTGTTTTGGCTAGTGGTATTGATCATCTTTACCATTTCTTTCCACAGATGTAGACAATTTGATTCCTGTGTATCCCATCTGATGAGGTCCATATGTATAGTCACCTTTTTTATGTTGTTAAAGAAGGAATAAGTTACTGTTCTTACAAAATTGTATCATGTGACTTCCAGCACATTTTTATCATGAAAGCCATATTTCCCAACTATTGTTCCAACTTTCACATCCCAATCACCAGTAGCTATCAGTTGAACTTGATTGCATATTTGATCAATTTCAACCTGAAGAAGTTGGTAGAATTCTTCAATTTCATCATCACTGGCTTAAGTGGTTGGTGCATAAATTTCAATAATAGTGGTACTAACTGGTCTTCCTTGTAGGCATACTGATAATATCCTTTCACAGAAAACATTGTACTTCAAGATACACATTGAAATGTTTCTTTCTGACAATGATGATGACATCATTCCTCTTCCATTTGGTCTTCCTGGCATAGTAAACCATGTGATTGTCTGATTCAATATTACTAATGCCTAGGACATTGATCATTATGCATCCCATTTCATTTTTTACAACTTCCAATTTTCCTAGATTCATATTTTGTTCATTCCATTTTCTGATTATTACTGTATGCTTGTATCTGCTTCTTCTCATTATAACTTTTGGCCAAATCAACAAGTGAAAGTCTTGAAAGCTTTGCTTCATTTACATCATTATGTTCAAGTTTATTTTGAGGAGGCATCTCTTTCACAGTCGTATTTTGAGTGCATTCCAACCTGAGGGGCTCATCTTCAGATACTATAGCTGACAGTATCCTACTGCTACTCATAATAGTTTCATCTTCAGGCAAATTTCTGACAATTTTCCACCGCTATTCATATTTAGTAGCTAACCATTCAGGAGTGGTCTGCTCTCTTCTACTTAGTTTGTCTGAGCCTGGAAACTCCCCTGAAACCTGTCTACCAGTGGTGACCTTGCTGGTATTTACAATGCTAGTGGCATAACACCCAGCATCACAGCAACACACAAGCCACCATATATGGCAAACTATCAGACAAGTGATAGGCTGACTGATTAAGAAACATGAAATGTTGACTCCTTGGCTTCAGTTTAGGAAAACTCTGAATGGTCTTCCCACCCTTACAATTCCTTTTTAGGAGTTATTGTGGTGTTAATTGCAATCCTATTTGTAAGGTGGAGAGTCAGAGATAAAGAGGAAGACTCCCAGTGAGATGGATTGGCCAAGTGGCAGCATCCATGGACTCAACCAAGCATGGCAACAGTAGTGAGGTTGGCCCATGATCGGGCAGTGTTTTGTTCTGTTGTGCATAAGGTCACTATGGGTTGGTACTGACTCGATGGCACCTAACAACAACAATTTTGTATTTGAGCTTCTCCCTTTGCTCAATCATTTCACCTTAACTTTATTATAGGAGTGTAACTTATGAACATACACCAATAAAACCTCTACACTCAGCTTTCCTTCTCATAGCCTGTTTCCACAGGCCTCAGTTTATGAAAATCCCATTTTTCAGATGAGTAAAGGACTTAAGGAAGATGCCATACCCAAGGTAAAGGGTAGCTAATTCAGCACTCATTCCATATACTACACACTAAAAACTATAAGAAGCTTAAGAAATGAGACCTGATAGAGGAAGTAAAAATACATTAAAATATTTACTGTTGGATATCGTAAGTATCTAAGGAGAAGAAAGTGGAGTAATAACAATAAAAAAAATTTAGATTTGACTATATGGAGACATACTGAAAAATGATAGAGCCTTAGGATAGGTATTACTAGTTTACTACAGAGTAGAAATCAATAGAAGATAGTCAAAATACTTGAGCTTAGGGAAGACAAATTTTTTTGAATTCTCTAAAACTATCCAGTTTGCCTAGACTACTTATATTTAGTGTCCATCATGGTTATGAAGCCAACAAGTAATAATCAGAAATGTTCCTCTTAAATGCAAACAGCTGGTAGAATACAAAGCATACCCATGAAGGTAAACTGAATAAGCATACACAGTAAATCAAAGGGCTTCAACTTCAGCCCTTATTTCTCTTTTCTCAGAAAAAAAAAAGGTCTAATTCTCAACACCTATTATTGAGAAGTTTTTCTTCTTCCCAGTGTTCTGTCCCTAGCCATTTGTCAACCTTGGAAGAAACATCTATAACATGGCCAATTCCTCCACTATTAATTTATTTCTTAAGCGCAGTACTATAATAGTTTTCACATTGCCACTTTTTCACTTACCACATCTTTGTTCTGTTCTAAGGTCAGAAATATCCCCTATTGTTCTTGAGAATAGTATATTAAAAATTATAAGAGTTCCTTTGGTGCATAACAAACACTCTTATCCACCTTCCCAAAACATGTATGTTCTTAAAGATATTTTAATGTAGCTCCAGACTTGGAAAGCAATGATAAGTTGAGAAACTACATTGTTGTTGTTGTTTTTTACATCAAAGGAAAATTGTCTCTATTAAAACTATCTTAATTTTCTCTTACCAAAATTAGTCATTTGGAAAAAAGAAAGAAAAGAAAACAGGGACCTGGTTAAAATGGCAGAATAAGCAAAAGCACTGAGCCAACCCTCTGCAACAAAAGAATGGGAGACCAAGTGCAATGACACAGATGGTGATTCTGGAATGCTGCATATCAGAGGATAGGACAGAGGGGTGAATTGGTGCTGACTACAAGAGGAAGCTGCACAGGAGCAATGAGAGAGAAAAAAAATGGGTGGACTGTTGGGCTGGCATAGAGTGGCATGGCCATCTTGAGATGCTAGCATCTGTTGATACAGTGACCTGCAAGCACAGGAGGCAGCTGTAGGTTGACAGCAACGTAGTGCAATTCTCTCTTATTCCCATCCTCTCCTGGTAACGAGGGAGCTGGACAGTCTCCATCCACATCAACTCAGCAGCCAGTGGCACACTCTCCTATGCAAACTCTGCTCTGCCTGGGGTAAGTCATGAGGCATAGTGCCCTTTCTTTTAGAGACATGCGAGCCCACCCTGAACTACACTACATAAACAGTGGACAAAGAACTATCTTCACACTTCTGGTCTCTGTTTCATCCACCAGGAGACAGATGGCTAGTGCCTGAGAACACACCAATATATATTCATCAAGTAATAGAAATATGATACCTCAGTGTCTCAGAGAAAACAATTTCAGCTTCCACAAAGAAACAGTGCAGAGTGCCTCAAACAAATGACCAAAATATAGAGTCAAAAAATATAAAACCAGAAATGGTATCAGAACTACCTGATAATTAATTTAAAAGAATGCTAATTGGGCAATTTCTACAGATTGAGAGAATGATCAAGAAAACTACAAATAAAATCAAAGAAAACCGACAAAACTATAGGAAATACAGGGAACAAGCTGACAAACTAAATGGAAAAAAAAAAAGGAACCATGCAAAACAGCAATTAGAAAGCCAGAATATTAACATTAAGACTCCAGAAATATATCATTCATAAAAGGACAAAGTAGAAATGGCATCATGGAAGGCCAAATTAGTGAACTTGAACACAAACTCAATATTCATCTGCTGGAGGAATTATGGGTAAACAAATAAAACAATATATTAAAGAAGAGTAAGATTTATGTGGGATACTTACAAGAGAAATAATTTACATATGATTGGAATTCTAGAATAGAATAGGAAGAGACAAAAAAATAGAAAATATTGTCCAAGACTTGTTGGAAGAAAATTTTCCTAACATCATGAAAGTTGAGAAGATAGCCATTCAAGAAATTCAACAAACTCCAAACTGAATAGACCCCCAAAAGTAAAACACCAAGATATAATATAATCAAACTTTTAAAAACAAAGACAAGGAAACAATCCTGACAGCAGCTCAGGGAAAATGAGAAATTGCATACAAAGGAGAACTAATAGAACTAAGCTCTGATATCTTAGCAGAAACCATGAATACAAGAAGACAATGGAATTATATATATATATATATGTATACATAATGCTGAGAGAAAAAAATTGCCAACCAAGAATCATATATCCAGAAAAATTATGCATCAAATATAACAGTGAAATTAGGTCTTTTTCAGATAGACATAAATGAAAAAGATTTGAAAAAAACAGACAAACCTTACAAAAAATACTAAACAGGGTTCTTTGGACAAAAAATCAACAACAGCAGACAACAACCTGAGACTAACATACATTACAATATCAACTAGAAATCAACCCAAGTATGGAAGTATTCAAAGAAAAACAGAGCTACAAAACTAAAAAAAGGAACCAGATAAAAAGATGCAAAATAACAAAAGTAAAAAAATAGACAATAATGTGGTAACAGAATTTACAAATAAAAATCAAGCAAATTTTAAGAAAAATAATTAATAAAAATAAGTCTACATGTAGCAACTGAAAATCTCATAAATAGTAGCAGAACATTGTCATATAAAGAGCCCACAGATGAAAACATTATGAATATCACCAAATACTTCCTAATACAGTGCCAGAAGTTGAGCCTCTCAGATTAGAAGGCACTCAAAATATGAATGAGGAAGAGCTGGCTCCTCAAAATAGAGTTGACAATGATGACTCAAATGGAGTTAAGATTTCAGGACCTTCATTTGTTGATGGGACACAACATAAAAAGAAGAAAAACAGCTGCAAACATTGATTAATAATCAGAACATGGAATGCATAAAGTATGAATCTAGGTAAATTGGAAATTGTCAAAAGTGAAAAGGAATGCATACAGATAGATAGCCTAGGCATTAATGAGCTAAAATAGACAGGTATTGGTCATGGTGAATCTGACAATCATATGGTTTACTGTATTGGGAACAACACATTGGAGAATGGTGTTGCATTCACCATCAAAAAGAGCATTTCAAGATCTATCTTGAAGTAAAATACTGTCTGTGATAGGGTAATATCCATATGCCTACAAGAAAGATCAGTTAATATCACTATTTATACACCATCCATATCAAATTTATACACCAACCAGTAAAGCCAAAAATTACAATATTGTAAAATTCTATAAACTTCTTCAGTCTGCTATTTATCAAACATGCAGTCAAGATTTATTGATAATGACTGGTGATTTGAATGTGAAAGTAGGAAGCAAAGAGGAAGGATCAATAGTTGAAAAGTATGATCTTGGTGAAAGAAATGATGCTGAATATTGCGTGCTAGAATGTTGCAAGACAAATGACTTATTCATTGCAAATAAATATCTTTCAAAATATAAAAGACAACTATAAAGAGACAGAATACACAGAAATAAAATTGATTGCATCTGTGGGAAGAAACAGTTGAAAAGCCCAATATCATCAGCTAAAACAATCCCAGGAGCATATAGTGAAATGCACCATCAATTGTTCAACTGCAAGCTCAGGTTGAAGCTGAAGAAAATTAAAACAAGTCAACCATAGCTAATCTAAGACCCTGACCATATTTCACCTGAATTTAGTAGAATATTTTTGGTGCATTAGACACTAATGACCAAACCACAGGAGTTGGGGGGGGGGTGATATCAAGACTATCATACAAAGGCAAAAAGCAAAAGATCATTAAGAAGACAAGAAAGAAAGAAAACGTAAAAATAAATGTCACAAGAGACTCTGGAATTTGCTCTCCAGTGTAAAGGTGATATAGCAAATAGAAGAAATAAGGAGAAAAAACAATGGAGTAAAGCCTTCAGAACCTTCATTTGCTGATGGGCCGCAACTCAAAATGAAGAGAAAGAGCTGTAAAAATCCAATAATAATCAGAACATGAAATGTACAAAGTATGAATCTAGAAATTTTGGAAGTGGTCAAAAATGAAATGGAACACAGAAACATCAATAAATCCTAGGCATAAGTGAGCTGATATTAACTGGTTTTGGCCATTTTGATTCTGACACTCAGATGGTTTACTCTGCCAGGAATGACAAATTGAGAAGGAATAGCATTGCATTCATCATCAAAAAGAACATATCAAGATTTTTCTTGAAGTATAAGACTGTCTGTGATAGGATAATATCCATGCGACTACAGGAAGACCAATTAACACCACTATTATTCAAATTTATGCACCAACCACAAAAGACAGAAATAATGACATTGAATTCTACCAACTTCTTCAGTCTGAAATTGATCAAACAAGCACTCAAGATGTATTGATAATTACTGGCAATTAGAATGCAAATGTTGGAAATGAAGACGAAAGATCAGTAGTTGGAATATATGGCCTTGGTGATAGAAACAATGCTGGAGATCACATGGTAGAATTTTGAAAGATCAACGACTTCTTCATTGTAAATATGTTTTTTAACCAACATAAAAGATGACTATATATGTGGACCGCACCAGATGGAAGACACTGAAATCAAATTGACTACATTTTTGGAGAGAGACTGTGGAAAAGGTCCATATCACCAGCCAAACAAGGCCAGGAACAGGTTGTGAAACAGACCATGAATTGCTCATATACAAGTTCAGGTTGAAGCTGAAGAAAATTAAAAACAAGTCCATGAGAGCCAAAATATGACCTTGAATTTATCCCACCTGAATTTAGAAATCATCTGAAGAACAGATTTAAGAGCTCTAATACAGGGTACACATAGACTAACAAACATTTTGAGACTTTCACAAACAAAAGAAGACAAAACGGATAATTGGGACACACTAAAAATTAGAAACTTATGTGTATCAAAAGATTTCACCAAAAGAGTAAAAAGGGAGCCCAAAGAATAGGGAAAAATCTTGTACAATGACATATGTCATTAGACAATGGACTAATTTCTAAAACTATAGGAAACTACAACACCTTTAAAAGAAAAAAGACAAATAACCCAATTAAAAAATGGGCACAGGACATAAACAGATGCTTCACTAAAGAAGATGTTCGACAGCTAACAAACATATGAAGAAATGTTCATGATCATTTACTATTAGAGAGATTCAACCATTTCCAGAGGTAGCATATGTGCAAGTGACATTGAAGGAAGAAATCCAAGGTGCACTGAAGGCATTGGCTAAGAACAATGCTCCAGGAATTACTGAAATGTGAATGGAAGTAGACACGTAGCGTTAGCACTGGAGAGCAAACCATGAGGACGGCAGTTCAAACTGACCAGCTGCTCCTTGGAAACCCTATATAGGGTTGATTTGAGTTAGAATTGACTTGATTGCATTTAACAACAACAATAACATGCAGCATTGGAGTCCTGGCATGGCACTATAGACATGCACTGTACCATTAAGTCAGTTTGAACTGGAAGGTCGGCAGCTCATACTCAACATCAGCTCCTTGGAAAGCCTATTCCGGGAACTGACACAAGAACACTAACAACAATAAAAGCAGCACTGGATGCGCTCATTCATCTCTGCCAAGAAATTTTGAGCAGATATCTGATCAGCTGATTGGAAGAAATCCATAGTTGTGCCCATTCAAAGACAAGTGACCCAATAGAATGCAGAAATCATCAGACAATTTCTTAATATCACATGCAAGTAAAATTTTGCTAAAGATAATTCAAAAACAGCTGCAACAGTCAATTGACAAGGAACTGCCAAATCTCAAGCCGGTCAGAAGAGTGCATGGGATGAAGAATATCATTGTTGATACCCAATGGATCTTCACTGAAAGCTGGGAATAACAGAAAAATATTTACTTGTGCTTTATTGAATATACAAAGTCTTTTGACTGTGTGGATCATGACAAACTGTGAATAACATTGCAAAAATGGGTATTCTAGGACACGTCTTTGTGCTTAAGAGAAACTTGTAAATAGAACAAGAAGCAGTTGTGCAAACAAAACAAGGACATATAAAATGGTTTGAAATCAATTAAAGCGAGCACCAGTTATATAATCTTTCACCATTCTTGTTCAGTCTTCCAGTCATTCTTATTCTTATTCATGAACTGCCAAAATAATTAAGGAATCTGTGCTGGAAGAAGTACAGCCTGAATGCTCCTTGAAATCAGAATGATGACCAGACTTCATCTCTCATACTTCAGACATATTATCAGGAGGGACCAGCCTGTGGTAAAGGATTTCATGTTTGGCAAATCGGAGAAAAAGAGGAAGAACCCTGGCACCATGGCAGTAGCAATGGGCTCAAACATATCAATGATTATAAAGTTGGCACAGGACTGAGCAGTGTTTCATTCTGTTGTGTGTAGGGTTGGTATGAGTTGGTACTGACTAAATGGCACCTAACAACAAAAATAGCATTTGGTCTATATGCTGAGCAAATAATTCAAGTAAATTTGAAGTAAATAATCTGAGAAATTTGAAACAAATAATCCAAAAAATGAAAAGGAATGTGGCATAAGGTTTGGAGGAAGAGTCATTAACAACCTGCTATATACAGAAGTCCTGGTGTGGCGCTGTGGGTTAATGTGCTGGACTGCAAAATCAGTTTGAGCCACCAGGTCGGCAGTTCAATCTCACCAGCCTCTCCTTGGAAACCCTATACAGGGTAGCTATGGGCAGGAACTGACATGACAGCACTTAATAACAACGTATACAGATGAAACAACCTTGCTTGCTGAAACTGAAGAAGACTAAAATACTTGCTAATGAAGATCAAAGACCACAAACCTCCGGTATGAGTTGCACCTCAATATAAAAAAATCACAAATCCTCACCACTGGACCAATAAATAATATCAAGATAAATGGAGAAAAGATTGAAGTTGTCATTTTGCTTGGATCTACTATCAACACTCATTTAAGAAGTAGTAAAGAAGTCAAATTACATACTGCATTAGGCAAATCTGCTGCACAAGAGCCAAGATGTCAGTTGAAGACTAAGGTGTGCCTGACCCAAGCCATAGTATTTTTAATAGCTTCATATGCATGTGAAATTTGCACACTGAATAAGGAAGACTGGAGAAGAATTGATACATTTGAATTATGATGTTGATGAAGAATACTAAAAGTACCATGGACTGACAGAAGGACAAATCAATCTGTGTTGGAAGAAGTATAGCCAGAAAGCTCCTTAGAAGCCAGGATGGCAAGATTTGGTATCTCATACTTCTGACAATTTACCAGGAGGGGCCAGTCCCTCTAGAAAGACATCATGCTTGGTAAAGTGTAGGGTCCGTGATAAAGAAGACCCCCAAACAGATGGATTGGCTCAGTGCCAGCAACAATGGACTCAAGTGTAACCACAATTAGGAGGATGGAGCAGGACCGGGCAGTGTTTTGTCCCTTTGTGTATAGTGTCATCATGAGTCTGAAATGATTCAAGGGTACCTAACAATAACAAACCCTAAAAACTACATTAAGGTTTACTCCTAGCCCTAGGCCAACCCCTACCCCTAACAGTAATCGTAGCTTTAACCATAACCCTAACATGAAATGAAGTCCTAGGCCTAGTCTAGTCCTAGCCATGGTACTAGTCCTAATATACACTCTTTACTCCTACCCACCAACCTCACAAAACAAAACAAAAAAACAGATTAAAGCATATTGAATAAATGAAATTCCTAATACCAATATTACCAAGAGAATTTTCCCCAGTGCTTCTTTTGAAAAGAATTTGATATTTTAATGTGAGAATTCACAGAAGTCTTTTGAATTTAACTAAGCATCTCAAAATATTGTGGCAAATATTTAACCTACATTTTGAATAGCACTTTCATATTCTACATGTCAAAAATTATTTTAAAAACTCAACATTTTTACTAATTTATAATAATAAAAATTGCTGTTTTCAAAGGTAACATATAAAACACTGGGTTTTTTATTAATAAGCTTACAATATGAGCCTCAAAGAAAGTACTAGCTAGAATTTGTTGTTAATTAGTTTCTCATTGCTGTAGTCATCAACATGAGAACAGTAGGATGGAAGCAAATTCAAGACTTAATTTTTAACTTCAGCAATGGTTATGACATGGAGAAACATTGAAAACATTATACTGAGTGAAATAAAAGGATGCAAAAGAACAAATATTGTATAACCCCACTTATATGAAATATCTAGCATAGACAAATGCATAGAGACAAAAGTTCATTAGAGATTACCAGGGGCTGGGGAGAGGGAACAATTGGGAGTTGTTGCTTAAGAGGTAATGTTTTTGCTTCAAATGATGAAAAACTTTTGGAAATGAATAATGGTGATGGTTGCATAATATGGTGAATAGAATTAATGACACTTAAAATGGTTAAAATGGCAACTTTTTGTTCTATATATTTTATTACATTTTTTAAAAGGCTTAACAATGACAGTAGTTATTACGGCCAGACCCCACTCTGGTACACTATGGTTTGACATCAAAGAACTGAATTTTTTATCATACTGTCTTCATATTACATAGAACAATGCCATGTTTAATAAAATCTAAAAAGACATTTCACATTTTGGAAGTAGCAATATGGACCACCTCCTGTGTTAAACATGTCTCAGTTTATGGCTAACTTGACAATTCAGAGGCTAAACTAGAAAAGTCAGGACAGCTTGACTTTGTTGGTTTCCCAGTTGTACAGCTTGCAATCTCTATTCTGCCGAGGTAGCAGGGCACCATAACAGGAACAGATTGTTCCATCAGCAGAACAAAAATTGAATCGGCAGCAGCTTTCTCCAAAACTGAGGCTGTTTTCCAAATGTGCATGCACTACTTCGGGCTAAGGTTATTTATTCAAATGCTAATAGAAGTTATTCCAGTCACTGGCTTTCTAAATTGAATATAGAAACTGTTTTTTGGGATTTTTTTTTCTCTGCTGCTTAAAATATCTGGTCATATAGGGATATCTTTTTCCTGGTTTTGAACCAAATATTCTCTTGTAACTGTGTGATTGAGATTTGACACTGATAACTCTGTTTAACTTGAGATCATTCCATAAATGCATATTTAGAAAATATTGCCTCTAGATATCTCTATAATTATGATTCAGTTCTTGTCATTACAGACACTTTTAAGATCAATTCTATAAGCAAGGGAAGAAAAAGACTGGAAACTTTTGGAGCATGGCAATGGTTTCCTGGTAGATATTCTCTAATACATATCTGTTCATTTTACATCCCTGACTTTCCATTCCCCTTGCCATAAAATTCAATCTCTCTCCACAACTTGGCTTACAAGACTTCTGCCATTTGCCTTCCACTTAATCTTAATCTTACTTCCCCCTTTGACTCTAAGATCAACTTCAGTTCATTTCTCTGTATTTTTGTAAGGCACCCTGATTTCTCTTTCCTGAGGTCTCCACATAAACTTCTCTATGTCTAAAACTCTTGCTGGAAAAACTCCAACACCTTCTGCCTGGTTACCACAATTTCATCCAACTTTCTCCCTCCAAATTTCTTAGATAGAGCCCCATAGTATGTATTCCCATAACACCTTATATGTCCCCTACATTAATATTGGCTTTACTTTATTTTAAATGCATGTTAAAATTATGTAGGTACTCAGAATGTAAGCTCTGTGATAGCTGCGTATTCATTAATATTGAGCCCAAGCACTTAATACAGAGCTTAGCATATAGTTGTTGTTGTTCTTCTTCTTAAGTGCCATCCAGTGGGTACTAACTCATAACAACCTTATGCACAGCAGAATGAAACACTGCCCGATCCTGGATCCTGGGCCAAACTCACTACTGTTGTCACTCTTGAGGCTACCAATGCTGCCATTTGGCTAATCCATCTCATTGGTGGTCTTCTTTTTCTCTAACCCTCCACCTTACCAAACATGATATCCCTCTCCAGCAACTGGTCCCTCCTGACAATATGTCTGAAATATGAGAGATGAAGTTATGCTGTCTTGGCCTCCAAGGAGCACCCTGGCTGTACTTCATCCATAACGGATCTATTGGTTCTTTTGGCAGCCCATGGCACTTTCAATATTCTCCTCCAACACCATAACTCAAAAGCATCAATTCTTCTACTGTCTTCCTTATTCACTGTACAGCTTTTGCATGCATATGAGGTTATTGAAAATACCATGGCTTGAGTCAGGCACACCTTAGTCCTCAAGCTGAGATCTTTGCTCTTCAACACTTTAAAAAGATCTTGTGCAGCAGATTTGCCTAATGTAATACATCATTTGATCTCTTGACTGCTTGCTTCTGTGAGTGTTGATAGTTGATCCAAGAACAATGATGTCCTTGACAACTTCAATCTTTTATCCATTGATAAGAACATTGTTCATTGGTCCAGTGGTGAGGATTTTTGTTTTCTTGACATTGAGATGTAATCCATATCAAAGGCTGTGCTCTCTGATCTTCATCAGTAAATGTTTTAAGTCTTCACTTTAAGCAAGCAGAGTTGTATAATCTACATATCACAGGTTGTTAATGAGTCTTCCTCCAATACTGATGCCATGTTTCTCTTCATAGAACCCAGCTTATCAGAATTATTTGCTCAGTATACAGGTTGAAAAAGTATGGTGAAGGAATACAACCCTGTTGTACACCTTTCTTAATTTTAAACCATTCAGTGTTCCCATGTTCTGTTCAAACAACTGCCTCTTGGTCCATGTGCAGATTCCTCATGATCACAATTAAGTGTTCCAGAATACTCATACTTCACAATGTTGTCCATAGCTTATCATGATCCACACAATTGAAATCCTTTGTGTAGTCAATAAAGCACAGGTAAACATCTTTCTGATATTCTCTGCTTTCAGCCAAGATCCATCAGACATCAACAATGATATCTCTAGTTCCACGGCCTCTTCAGAATCTGGCTTGAACCTCTGGAAGTTTTCTGTCAATGTATGCTTGCAGCTGTTTCTGTATTACCTTTAGTAAAAGTTTACTCACATAGGATAGCAAAGAGATTGTCTGATGATTTCCACATTCTGTTGGGACACCTCTCTTTGGAATGGGCACAAATACAATCTCTTCCTATCAGTTGGCCAGAGAGTTGTCTTCCAAATTTTTTGGCAAAGATGAGTGAGCACCTCCTGTGCCGCCTAACTTTCTTGAACTATATCAATTTTTATACCATCAATTCCTGGTGCCTTGTTCTTTGCCAATTCCTTCAATGCACCTTGAACTTCCTCCTTCAGTATCATTGGCTCTTGATCATATGGTACCTAGGGAAACGGTTGACCATTAACCATTTCCGTTTGGTAGAGTGACTCCGTGTATCAACCTTCTCTTGATGCTTTTTGCATCATTCAATAATTTGCCCAGAGAATCCTTCAATAACGGAAGTCAAGGCTTGAAATTTTTCTTCAGTTCCCCCAGCTTGAGAAATGCTGAGCATGTTCTTCCTTTTTGGTTTTCTGCTTCCAGATCTTTGCACATTTTGTTGTAATATTTGGCTTTATCTTCTCGACCTTATCTTTGAAATTTTCTGTTCAGCTCTTGGACCTCCTCATTTCTTCCATTTGATTTAGCATCTCTACGCCGGAGAGCAAGTTTCAGTGTCTCTTCTGACATCCATTTTGGCCCTTTCCTTCTTTCTTGTCTTCTTAATGATTTTTTGCTTTCTTAATGTATGATGTTCTTGATGTCATCCCACAACTCTTCTGGTCTTCAGTCTTTAGTGTTTAATGTATCA
>NW_006408673.1:4772877-4775727 GCF_000296735.1 Chrysochloris asiatica
AGAATTCTTTTATTTCATCCTCACTGGCTTTAGTGGTTGGTGCATAAATTTGAATAACAGTGGTATTAACTGGGCTTCCCTGAAAATGCATGGATATTATCCTATCACAGACAGTGTTGTACCTCATAACTGATCTGGATATGTTCTTTTTGACAATGAATGCAACACCATTCGTCTTCAATTTGTCATTTTCGGCATAGTAAACCATGTGGTTGTCAGATTCTAAATGTCTAATTCTAGTCCATTTCAGCTCACTAATGCCTAAGATATAGATGTTTATGCGATCCATTTCATTTTTCCCTGATTCATACTACATACATTCCATGTTTCGATTTTCAATTGACGTTCACAGCTGTTTCTCTTCATTTTGAGTTGTGCCCCATCAGCAAATAAAGGCCCTGCTGGCTTTTCTCCCATGGGCTTTACTCCATTCACGTCATCATGATCAACTCTACTTTGAGGAGGCAGCTCTTCCCCAGTTGCCTTTTTAGTACCTTCCAACCTGAGGGGCTTATTTTCTAGCACTATATCTGACAGTGCTTTCCTGCTATTCATAAGGGTTTCAGTGATTAAATATTTGGAAGTAGTTCATCACTCCTTCTTCCTAGTCTGTCTTCATCTGGAAGCTCATCTGAAACCTGTCTACCATGGGTGACCCTGCTGGTATTTAAAATATCAGTGGCATAGCTTTCAGAATTGCAGCAACTCATAAGACACCACAGTAAAACAAACTGACAGATGAGTGGTGGCGGCATATTTGTTGTTGTTGTTATGTGCCATGGAGTCGGTTCCAACTCATAGCGACCCTGTACAGGGTTTCCGAGGCTGTAAATCTTTACGGGACCAGACCTCCTCATCTTTCTCCTGTGGAACCGCTGGTAGTTTCGAACTGCTGACCTTGAGGCTCACAGCCCGATTCGTAACCACTACGCTACCAAAGTAGACATATAATAATTTTTCTAATTAATTAATTGAAATATTAGAGTTCTGGACTCTGTCTCTACATAAATATTTGTCTCTGTCTCTGTCCCTCTCTATGAGAACAAGTAACTACATTACAACCAATTATTGAATATAGTGAGTAACTCTCTTTATTTACAAACACACATGTGTGCAATTCTGTAAGAATTAAAACAAGGTTTTTACATGGTTGCCTATAAATTGATTGGATTGTGCATAATTTTTCTTCATTTGTTTTATACTTCACAATTTTTCTTTAATGAACATGTTTTGCTATTTAATAATTTTTAAATATCTTACAAAGAATATAGATTAAGTAGCTACATATACAGCTAGAGCCTGATCCTTAAATACAGAGTCTTAAATACAAGAAGTAAGTCTATCAGATAATAAAAGTAGGATAATATCCATATACCTACAAGGAAGACCAGTTAATACCATTTTTATTTTAACTTACACACCAACAAATAAAGTCAGTGATGATGAAACTGAATAATTCTACCAAATTCTTCAGTCTGAAATTGACCAAATATGCAATCAACATGTATTAATAATTACTGGTGAATGGAATGAGATCATTAGAAACAAAAAGGAAATGGCAACAGTTGGAAAATATGACCTTGATGATAGTAATGATACTAGAGATCTCTTGATAGAAACTTGTAAGACTAATGGTTTATTCATTGCAAATACCTTTTTAAACAACATGAAAGGTGACTATACACATGGATCTCTGTGTAGATCATGACAAGCTGCAGACAACATTGTACAGAATGGGTATTCTAGAACACATAATTGTGCTCATGAGAAACTGTAAAAAGACCAAGAAGCAGATGTTAGACCAGAACAAGGGGATACTAAATGGTTAAAAATCAGAAAAGATGTACATCAGGATTGCATTCTTATGCCATACTTATTCAATTTGTATGTTGAGAAAATAATTGAAGAAACTGAATTATATGAAGAGGAACATGGCATCAGGATTGGAGGAAGAGTCATTAACACCTGCAATATACAGATGACACAACAAGGGGTTGTACATCAAAGTAAAGAAAACAAAATCCTCACCACTGTGCAAATAAATAACATAATGATAATTAGAGAAAAGTTTGAAGTTGTCAAAGACTTCATTTTGCTTGGATTTACAATCAACACTCATGGAAGCAGAAGACAAGAAATCAAAGACATATTATTGCATTAGGCACATATGCAAAAACATAACAAAAATACCTCTTTAAAGAGTTGAAGAGCAAAGATGTTAATTTGAAGACTAAGGCGCACCTAACACGAGTATTTCCAATAGCCTTATATTTATGGGAAAGTTGAAAAATAAATAAGGAAGACTGGAGAAGATTTGATGTTTTAGAGTTAAGGTGCGGGGCAAGAATATTGAAAGTACCTTAGACTGTCAGAAGAACAAACAAATCTGTGTTGTAAGAAGTATAATCAAAATGATCCTTATAAGCAAGAATGATGAGACTTCATCTCTCTTACTTCAAACATGGTATCAAGGTGAATCAGTCCAAGAAGAGGGACATCATGCTTGGTAAAGTGGAGGGTCAACCAAAAGTGGAAGTGTTTTGTTCTATTGTGTGTAGTGTCACTATGAGTCAGAATCCACTTGAGGACACCTAACAAAAACAAGAAGTAAGGAACTTCCGGCGGCGGCACTCCCCTGACCAGTGGGACAGGTACGTGAGCTCGGGAGAAATACGGGACAGGGTTACCATAGGGGCCCCAGCCTGGTAGACAGACAGCTTTTGGGCAAACATAAAACATTAGGCGGCAACTCTATGAACTTGGTTTTTTAAAAGAACTAACAACTGAGAAGTTACGAGCATTTTTAACCCCCACCCGCCTGCTCCTGGCTCTTACCGGGCGGAGGGCGCC
>NW_006408673.1:4782247-4792453 GCF_000296735.1 Chrysochloris asiatica
GAGCCCTGGATACCCACAGATAAATGTAAAAACCTTCCCTAAAAGCCGAGACTGTAAATTCCAAAAAGGCAAAGTTCCCCCCCCGCAAAAAAAAAGCTAAAGAGGATATAGAGAACTCTGTTAACTGATGGTATGTGGAGGGGATTATAATCAATGTAATGAAACAAGGTATATGAATGTTTGAATGTGAAACCAATGATGTGCCCTGAAAACTTTCACTCAGTCCACAATAAAAACCTTAAAAAAAAAACAAAAAAACAAGAAGTAGGGCTCTATAGTCTCATCTATTTTATGGATTTCGTTTGGGTGTTTTGGTTTGTTTTGGTTTTCTGAGGGGGATGAGGGTGGTTTAAAACAAAAAACAAAGAACAGATATAATTTAAAGGTTAAAACCAAGAATATTTTGCACAAATTAAGAAAATTGACTATATTCCTTGAGGTCTTTGGCTAAAGCAGTCTGTGTAGTTCATTTGTGTTTTTTTAAGTAACTATCATAAAATCAGTTTTACTCTGACACTTTACATAAATATTCTGCAAATCCTTTTTACTCTAAACATAATAGCAACTCCTTTATGATAAATATGTTGCATAGCTCATGATATTTTTTCATATTTAATAAATTAAAATATTAGTTTGAAAAGAAATGTGCCTTCCTATTTCCTGATCATATTTTACGATACTTATTGGCACCTGTGATATAATTCTATTTGTACATCTCACCAGAAGTTAGATTTGGGGACACTATGGGAAAAGAAAAGGCCAACGTGACTCATAAAAGATGAGCTCTGCTCTAGAGTTGCACTCTTTCATTTGATCTCTTCCAGTTTCCTCATCTGGCACATGCATACTTGACAAGAACAAGTTCTATGAGTGGTCTTTGCCTTTTAATATTTTTCTAAGAAAGAAATGATCTTGTCTCTGTATCTTCACCAAACCATTTGTCTCACAAACAATGTATATTATCCTTAAGCGCTATTCAAAGTCATTAGACTTTTTATGCTTTTAACCATAAACAGATATGGTACTGTAAGAATAGAGATGATATCAATATTAATGACTACACTTTAAGACTCATCTGCAAAGTTAGTAATCTAGAATTTTCTTTTAATGTGAACAAATACAATATAAATGGTAAGCCCATAGGCAGAAACTGCATTGTAGATCTCAAAAGGCCCAGTGAATCTGGATCTGGATCTTAATAGTTAATTTAACAAATGTATCCTAATGAGTAATGAAAACAAAATGGAATGGCACTGGCTTAATTACAAAAAGAAGAATTTGGCCTATTGTTAGGTTCCAGAGTCCCTTCAAACTTACAGTGACTCTATGTACAACAGAACGAACCACTGCCCAATCCTGTTTCATATTCACAATACTTGATATGTTTGAGACCATTGTTGCAGCAACTGTGCCAAGTTCATCCAGTTGAGAGTCTTCTTCTTTTTCACTAACTCTCCTCTTTGCAATGTATGATGTCCTTCTGCAGGGACTGGTCCCTTCTGATAACATGTTCAAAGTATATGAAATGAAGCCTCTCCATCTTCCTGTCTAACAGGCATTCTAGCCAAATTTATTCCAAGGCAGATTTGTTAACATTTATTGTTGTTAAGTGCTTTTGAGTCATTTCTGATTCACAGTGACACTGTATCAGGTTTCTAGAAGTTCATGGTGGGTTTGAACCACCTTATGGTTAACTCTCCTGTGCTTAATCTAGAGAGCTGCAACAATCTTCACTGACATCATAATTCAAAAGCTTCAGTTGTTTTTAGGTCTTCCTTATTCATTGTCCAGCATTCACTTACATAATGTTGCTGTTGCTGTTGTTGTTGCTGTTTTGACTCATCGTGATCCTGTATAGGGTTTCTGAGGAGCAGCTCAAGGGTAAATTCATGACAAATTTAGTATTTTCTCCATTTATCATGATGATGCTTATTGGTCCATTAATAAGGAATTTTATATTTTTTATGCTAAAGTATAATTCATACTAATGATTGCAATCTGATCTTCATCAGTAAATATTTCAAGTCCTCTTCATTTTCAGTAAACAAAGTTGTATCATTTGTATATCAAAGATTGTTACTAAATCTTCCTACAGATAATCTAAAAAAAACAGGTTATTTGTTCAGCATACAGATTGAGTAAATATGGTGAAAACATACAACAATGATACACGTCTCCCTTATTTTGAACTATGCAGTATCTTGTCCTGTTTGAATGACTGCCTCTTGGTCTATATAAAGTTTCTGTGTGAGCAAAATGAAGCATTCTAGAATTCCATTCTTCAAAATGTTATCCATAATTTGTGGTGTTTCACACAACTGAATGTATTCACGTAATCAATAAAACAAAGGTAAACATATTTTGGGTAATCGATGAATTCAGCTTACATCTATCCGATATGAGCAATGATATCCTTTAATCCACATCCTCTTTTGAATCAGGCTTGAATTTCTGGCAGTTCTCTGGCAGAAGTTTTTAAATATCTTTAGAAAAATTTTACTTTTATCTGATATTAGTGATATTGTTTGATAATTTCCATATGCTGTTGGATTACCTTTCTTTGGAATGGGCACATAAGGAATTTCTTTCAGTCTTCCAAATCTCTTGGCAAAGACAAGTGAGCACTTCCACTTCACTGGTATACATTTTTTGGTATTCCGTTAATTCCTTGGTGCCTTGTTTTTCACCAATACCATCAGTGCAGCTTAGATGTCTTCCTTCAATACCATTGGTTCTTGCTCATATGTTATCCCTTGAAATGGTTGCACATTGACCAATTTGTTTGGGTACAATGACTCTGTGTGTTCCTCCCATCTTCTTTTGATGTTTTCTGTGACATTCAATATTTTTCCTATCAATTCTTTCAATAGTGCAATTCAACAATTGATTTTTTTCTTCTTTAGTGATTTCTGTTTTAGAAATACCAACAATATTCTTCCATTTGGTTTTCTAACTCCAAGTCTTTAGATGTTTTATTATAATATTTTACTTGGTCCAATTTGATTCAACCTGAATTACTAAATTATTGCCAGTTCTTAGTGTATTACACTAAAGCTCAGGACGGCAAGGTCAGTTTGAATCACAGAATCAGTGAATCAAATTCACCAGTTGCTCTTTGGAAACCCTATACTGGGTTGCTATGAGTCGAAATCAACTTAACAGCACTTGCCAACAAAAACAAAGAGTGTGTCTCAGGTTAAAGAAGGCTTTAATAAATCTTAGAATTACCTTATAGGATTACTTTGTTGTTGTTAAGTGCCATCGACTAGGTTCCAACCCACAGCAACTCTGTATAGGGTTTCTGAGGAATGGCTAGTGAGTTTGAAGCACTGACTTCAAACAGAACTTGCTGTCGAGTGCTTATCCTACAATGCCACACTAAGACTCTTAGAATGACCTAGACTATCTCATATTGAACTGACTGATTATGAATACTGAGAAATACAGCAATTAAAGTATTCAGTTGAGCTTCACTGGAAAGGAGCATATTTGTTCCTTCTCATTAACCATTGTGCTTCCAAATAACCAGGAGTCAAAATTTAGATACATCTATCTCAGCTAAAGAAGGCTAAAGTGCCTGTGTGAACTGGTCAACCTATCTGGGGGCTTAAACTAAAATTTAAGTGCCCAGTGGACAGAGTAGATGACTGTGCTAGAGGTATACAGAGCCTCCAAAGACCACAGATCAAGCCTTTATTCAAGTTATTTAAATGGCTAGACTTCCTTCAATGCTCATTACTTTTGAAGTTGCCTTATTTTATTTGCCTTATTATATACTTTTGGCATTATCCCTTTCTGCAACATTTTATTTTTTCTCAGCAAGTAACTGTTTTACCATTTTGAATTCCTTCTTAAGTTTTATTTCTCTGCTTTCCATAATTTCTAGTGGTACATGAAAAGAAGAGTTATTTCAATTAACCCAATCAGTAGTTCCCCTTTGAAATTTTCTGTTCAGCACTTTTACATCCTCATTTCCTACATCTCTATGCTGGAGAACAAGTTTCAGAGTCTTTTCTAATGGCAGTACTTGTCTTTTCTTTCCTGTCTTTTGAATGACATCGTGCTTTCTTCTTGTCATCACACAATTCTTCTGGTCGCCAATCATTAGTGTCTAATTCATTAAATCTGTTCTTGAGACGGTTTCTAAATCATAGGATATGTTCAAAGTAATATTTTGGGTCTCATGGACTTGTTTTAATTTTCTTTATCATCAGCCTGAACTGATATATGAGCAATTGATGGTCTATTCCACAGTCATTCCCTGGCCTTGTTTTGACTGATGATATTGAGTCTTCCCACCGTCTCTTTCTACATATGTAATTGATTTGATGTCTGTGCATTCTGTCTGTGAGGTCCATGTGCATAGTCTTCTTTTATGTTGTTTAAAAAAGGTATTTGAATAAGTCATTGGTCTTGCAAAATTCTATCATGTTATCTTCAGCATCGTTTCTATGACCAAGTCTATGTTTTCCAACTACTGATTCTTCTGTGTTTCCAACCATTACATTCCAATTACTGTAATTACCAACAAATATTGATTGCATATTTGAACAATTTCAGCCTGAAGAAGTTAGTAAAATTCTTCAACTTCATCATCACTGGCTTTAGTGTATAGATTTGAATAATAGAAGTATTAACTGATCTTCCTTGTGCAAGTATGGGTATTATCTTATCACAGACAGCATTGTGCTTCAAAATAGATCTTGAAATGTTCTTTTTAATGATGACAGATATGTCATTCTTCTTGAATTTGTCATTCCTAGCACAGTAAACCATATGATTGTCAGATTCAAAATGGTCAATATCAATCCATTACAGCTCACTAATACCTAGGATATCTATCTATATACATTTCATTTCATTTTTAACAACTTCTAATTTTCCTACTACAATGAACTCTGGTAGCATAGTGGTTATGAATTGGGCTACGAATTCAAAACTACCAGCTGTTCCGCGGGAGAAAGATGAGGATTTCTGCTCCCTTAAAGATTTACACCCTTGGAAACCACGTACAGGGTTGCTATGAGTTGGAACCGACTCCACGACACATAACAAAAACAACAACAAGGTCAGTTTGAGTCACAAGGCTGATGGTTCAAACTCATCAGTCACTCCGTAGAAACTCTACACAGGGTTGCTATGAGTTGGAACCGACTCAATGGCACCTAAAACAGTAATTTTCTTAAATTCATATTTTGCATATTCCATGTTCCAACTCTTAATGGATGTTTGCAGCTCTTTATCCTCATTTTGAGTTGTACCCCATTAGCAAATGAAGATTCTGAAAGGTTTACCCCGTTCAGGTCATTATAGTCAATTCTACTTTAAGGAAACAGTACTTCCCCAGTTGCATTTTGAGTGCCTTCCAACACGATAGACTCATCTTCCAGCACTATAGCTGAAAAATTCTGGAGCTATCCATATATATTTTCATCTTTGGGCACTATATCTGAAAATGCTCTGCTGTTATTCATAAGTTTTCAGTGGCTAAACATTCAGAATTATTTTGTCACTCTTTCTTCCTACTCTGGTTCTGTTTTAATCTGGAAGTAAAAGAGTTGAACAGAATATTTCAAAGGGAAGCTCAAGAATTATAATGAAATGTACAAAGACTTGGAGGTGGAAAACTAAAAGAGAAGCTTATGCTCAGCATTTCTGAAAAAAACTGAAGTACATATTCAAGTCTCAACTTGCAATATTGAAGGACTCCATGAGGAAAATGTTAAATGATTCAGAAAGCATCAAAATATGATGGAAGGTACACATAGGCTCACTGAATCAAAAGTAAATTGTTGCTGTTCAACCATTTCAAGAGGGAGCATATGACAAAGAACCGATAGTACTGAAGGAAGAAGTCTAAACTTCACTGAAGGTATTGGCAAAAAACAAGGCCCCAGGAACTGACAGAATACAAATTGAAATCATTCAACATATGGAGGCAGCCCTGGTGGTACTCATTCATTTATGCCAATAAATTTGGAAGACAGCTACCTGGACAGTCAATTGTTAAGGAATCCATATTTGTGCCTATCCATTGCAAAGAGATGTGACCCAATGGAATGCAGGAATTATCAGGCAATATCATTAATATCACATATAAATAAAATTTTTTGATTACTAGAACAGTATATTGACAGGGAACTTCCAGAAACTCAATCTGGATTCAGAGAGGATGTGGCATCAAGGATATCATTGCTGACATCAAATGGATCTTGGCTGAAAGCAGAGAATACCAAAATATGTTTATTTGTGCTTTATTAACTATGCAAAGACTTTCAACAATGTGGATCATGACACGTTATGGATAATATGGTGAAGGATGGGTACTCCAGAATACTTGATTGTGCTCCTGAGGAACCTGTGCATAGATCAAGAGCCAGTTGTTAGAACAGAACAAGGGGATACTGAATCCTTTAGAATTAGGAAAGGTGTGCACTTGAGCTCTATTCTTTTACCATATTTATTCAATCTGTATAGTGAGAAAATAACCCTTATGTGAATATATGAAGAAGAGTGTGGCATCAGGACTGGATGAAGATTCATGACTTGCAGATGATACAACCTTGTTCATTGAAAGCAAACAGGACTACAAATATTTACTGATGAAGACCACAGCACCTCAATGTAATGAAACCAAGAGCCTCACCACTGGATCAGTAAATAACATCATGATAAATGCAGAAAAGATTGAAATTGTTGAAAATTTCATTTTGCTTGGATCCACAATAAACATTCATGGAAGCATCAGTCAAAAAAGCAAGCAATGTATTATATTAGGCAAATCTGTTGTACAAGTACTCTCTAAAGTGTTCAAGATCAAAGAGGTCAATTTGAGGACTAAGGTATGTCTGACCCAAGCCATGCTATTTTCAGTAGCCTCGTATGCATATGAAAATTGGACAGTGAATAAGGAAGACCATAGAAGAATTGATGTATTTGAGCTATGGTGTTGGAGAAGAATAGTGAAAGCACCGTGGACTGCCAGAAAAACAGGTCTGTGTTACAAGAGGTATAGTTAGAATACATCTCTGAGGCAAGAATCGCAATAATTTGTCTCTCATATTTTGGACATATTATCAGGAAGGATCAGTCCTTGGAGAAGGGCATTATGCATGGTAGGGTGGAGGGTCAACGTAAAAGGGGAAGACCCAAAATGAGATGGATTGATACCATGGCAGCATAAATTAGCTCAAGCATAACAACAATTATGAGGATGGCAAAGGACCGGGCAATGTTTCATTCTTTTGTGCAAAGGGGCATTCAGTGGCATCTAACAACAATAATTAATAGCTAGTGTTAGTAATTTAAGTACTGCTGGACATGACATCCCTTTTCAACAGTTGTACATAAAAACCCAGCTCCATTAGCTTATTCCTACTACACTATAACTTGTTACCCCCAGTTACAATTAATTTCAAAATCACCTTTAAATGAACTCTATATGCACACATCATGACATCCTCCTGGATCATCAACACAATCTGAGATACAGATACTATATTTTAATTTAACCAAACCCATAATAACTGGCCAAATCATAGAATGTTTATTCACTTGCTTTGCAAAACACAGAGCAGCTCAACTTTCTTGCCAAGTGAACTACCAGCACAAAAATTTCCCTAGATTTTATTCATACTTATTATGTGACTATGAAAAAAGTCAGTATCACCCTTTGCACTAGACTTCTTTAAAGACAGGACATTTGTCTATTTGTAATAACTCTTTCACACACATTACTTGAGCAAACTAATCAAATCGCTCCCTTATCATATAATTATGATGGAGATGACATGATTTGTGATCTTTATGGATACGTATTTTTATGAGAATGATCAGATTATCCCACAAAAAAAGGAACCAAAAACAAATGATAAGCCTTATGCCAAATAACTGAGAATAATGGCCCAGACAAGTTGATACATAACCTTAACTATCACAGTCAGAATTACTCTCACCACATACCTCAGATACTACTGTCACACATGTCATTCATACACAAAATAGTCAGATGGTAAATTTATTATGGTTTTATTTGCAAAATATCTGATAATGAGATAGCTGATAAATTAGTGTATATGAATGCAGGTGTTTCAACCAAAATGAACCTTCCCAAAGAGCTTCCTAGATTGAATCCTTTATGGAAACAGATAACCAAGTTTTTCTTCCACAGAGCAGCTGGTGAGCAACCGAGAGCTAACCAAAGGGACATCATGAGAGAGCCTTGATATCAGTAGTTGTTATGTGCCGTCAAGTCAATTTCAACTCATAGTAACCTTGCATAGGGTTTCTGAGGAGTGAATGGTGGATTTGAACTGCTGACTTTGGAGCTGGTATGTTGTTGTTGTTGCTGTGTGGCCTTTGAGTCGGTTCCAATTCATAGCAACCCTGAATAGGGTTTCCAAGGAACTGCAGGTAGATTTGAATCATCAACCTTGTGGTTAGTAGTCCAATGCTTATCCTACTGTACCACACCAGGACTCTACTAGAGTTAGTATGTTGTTGTTGTTATTAAGTGCTTTCAAGTCAGTTTCAACTCATAGCTACTCTGTATAGGGTTTCTGAGGAGCAACTGGTTAGTTTGAACTGCTGACCTTGTGGCTCAATGGACCTTACAGTCCAGTAGTTATCCTACAGTGTCACACCAGAACTCCATAGAGTTAGTATACAACCTATTTGCTATCATAAGTTAAAAGGTTCTCAGGAATTACCCCACTTCAAGCCACACCTTTCTACCTTTTCCTGTGTATAAAATATCACTAGTGGAGCTTGTTTTTGTTAGGTGCCATCAAGTCGGTACTGATCCATAGCGACATTATGCACAACAGAATGAAACACTGCCCGATCCTGGATCAGCCTCACTGTTGTTGCCACGCTTGAGTCCATCGATGCTGCCACTTGGCAAATCCATCTCATTGGAGTCTTCCTCTTTTCCTCTGACCCTCCACCTTATCAAACATGATATCCTTCTCCAGGGATTGGTCCCTCCTGACAATATGTCCAAAGTATGAGAGACAAAGTTTGGCCATCTTGGCCTCCAAGGAGCACTCTAGCTGCACTTCTTCCAAAATGGATCTATTGGTTCTTTTGGCAGCCCATGACACTTTCAATATTCTCCTCCAACACCACAACTCAAAGGCATCAATTCTTCTACGGTCTTCCTTACTCACTGCCCAGCTTTCACATGCATATGAAGTTACTGAAAATACCACGGCTTGGGTCAGGTGCACCTTAGTCCTCAAGCTGACATCTTTGCTCTTCAACCCTTTAAAAAGGTCTTGTGTAGCAGATTTGCTTAATGCAGTAAGTCGTTTGATCTCTTGACTGCTGCGTCTGTGAGTGTTGATACTTGATGCAAGAAGAATGAATTCCTTGACAACTTCAATCTTCAAGTGGAGCCTAACCAGCTTTTATTCAAATGTGTCTCCAAAACGGAATGCTTAGATCCTCACCCTGGCATCCAACACATCTTCTTGCACATGTTTCATTCTTGGTCACTCTCCTGACTCTTGCCTGGGATCTGGAGAATTAATATTTAAAATTTTGGAAAATATAGCTTCTCCTCTGTAGCTAAGGGAGAACAAACATGTACACATTCTTAATACATACAACAGAGTAAGATGGACAAATTTGCTTCAAACCATAAAGCAAGACACAATTTATTAATGCTCATTTAAATCAATGTTGGATGAGCTTCTCATTTAAATTATCTAGGACACCATCTCCTTCCCATGTTGTTGCTGTTGTTAAATGCCATCAAGTCAGTTCCAACTCATAGCAACCCTGTATAGGGTTTCTGAGGAGCAGCTTGTGGATTTGCACTGCTGACTTTGTGGCTTACAGCCCAGTACTGATCCTACAGTGCCACAATTAGAAGAAACAATAATAGAGTGAGGCCAGCCCCTGGAGAAGGACATCATGATTGGTAAAGTGGGAGGTCAGAGAAAAGAAGACTCCCAAGAAGATGAATTGGCAAAGTGGCAACAACAGTGGACTCAAATGTAACAACAGTTGTAAGGATGAGAACTTCCAGAGGTTCAAGCTGGATTCAGAAGAGACCGTGGAACGAGAGATATCATTGCTGATGTCCGATGGATCTTGGCTGAAAACAGAGAATATCAGAAGGATGTTTACCTGTGCTTTATTGACTCCGCAAAGGCTTTCAATTGTGTGGATCATGACAAGCTATGGACAGCATTGAGAAGTATG
>NW_006408673.1:4793353-4794693 GCF_000296735.1 Chrysochloris asiatica
AAGAGGAAGACCCCCAACGAGATGGATCAGCCAGGTGGCATCATTGATGGATTCAAGTGTGGCAGCGGTAGTGGGGTTGGCCCAGGATCGGACATTGTTTCGTTCTGCTGTACATGGGGTCGCTATGAGTCGGTTCCGACTCAATGGCACCTGACAACAACAACAACAACAAGGATGAAACAGGACTAAACAGTGTTTTGTTCGGTTGTGCATAGAGTCACTATGAATTGGAATAGCAATCTAATAAAAATAAAAGAGTGTCCTTAGTTACCTTTATGCTAGATTGAATACTCTATACAGAGTGATCAATGATGGTGAGTACATTGGAATCAATATGGAATATTGAAAGTTAAGAGCTACTGATATAATATAAATGTGACAGTGAAAGAATAATACTTAGCAATGGATCACCAGTTTTTAAATAAGAGAAAATGATATACTAGTACTGCTTAATTGTTAGTGATTTAATAAGGGCTAGAAATTCAACATTATGATTTATGATGAAATGACAAATAGGCTACAGCAACTGGTCAACTTTAAACAATAGCAGCATTCATTACTAGAAAATTTAAGTCATCTTATGGAGCTCTGTTGTTGTTGACAAACGCTGCCAAGTTGGTTCGGATTCATGGAACTCTTTGTTGTTAGGTGCCATTGAGTCGGCACAACAGAATGAAATACTGCCCAGTCCTGGGCCAACCTCTGAACACCTGGAAATTCCAGAAAAGTTATTTTATCTAAACTTCCAGAGCTCTTTAAAAGAAAATGGATTAAAATAACTCTGTCACAGTGAAGAAATTTGAATTTTTGGTTAAGCTTTACAATTTGTTGTGCCTATTACTGAAAGTAAACAGTAAAAAAAAATAAATTACATCTCTCAACATTAACAATAGAACAAAAATGAAAGAAGGTGAACAAGCAACACATTTTGAAAGACATAAAAGATAATTTATAACCTTCTTTTGGATAGATTAAAATCATGGTTTTACTACATAAAATGGAAAGCAAATCTGAAGTGAAAATTGGTGGTTCTATAAAATATGCTCTTTTGGAAACAGGTGCTTAATGCATTTGCAGTAGAAAAAAAAAAAGATTCTTGTATTTACTCATGTATTGAGACATGTGTTTCCTTGATTTGGGTATTCTCATTGTTATATTTCATATTAGTGTTAGCCTACTAGACAGCATGACAAGAAATAACCCCTTCATCATTTCTATTAAATATACTTGTACTTGTTAAAAATAATAAAATTTTATTTTTTATTTTAATTTACATAACACAAATTGTCTCCATCAATTACTCATATGCAAATTCAAACTGAAGCTGAAGAAAATGAAAA
>NW_006408673.1:4794827-4796040 GCF_000296735.1 Chrysochloris asiatica
ATGCTAGTGAACTATTTACTTTTATAATTTACTTTTATAAAATATATTAAATTAATCTTCTTCTCTAACGTCTTTGGAAAAAAAT
Organism: Chrysochloris asiatica; assembly: GCF_000296735.1. Lineage (NCBI taxonomy): Eukaryota > Metazoa > Chordata > Mammalia > Afrosoricida > Chrysochloridae > Chrysochloris > Chrysochloris asiatica. Next base: position 4,794,913 of record NW_006408673.1, read on the forward strand.
CTTTGTTTCTCTTTAGCACATACACTTTGAAATATTTGAATAGCCAATCTTACTAACAATAACACTTCAATGTGTATAAATTTCTGCAGAATGTACAAATTCTGAACCAGCGGTAATTAGAGGTAGAGCTACAATATTTTCTTAGCACTTTCTCGTCAACCCTAAAGGATATTTCTTAAGATAATTATATAACAAAAATGAGTTGCTAATTAAAGACCTCAAATGTATGGCCCCATCTCTAAGTCACCTGTTAAATTCATGGTTTATTTTCTTCTTTCTGATAAAACTGTGAAAGTTTCATTGTCATCTTGTGTATGTCTTAGATTGTTTAATACTTAAACCATTGGATATAGAAAATAGGACTTGTTATGTGCCATAGAGTCGGTTCTGACTCATAGTGACTCTGTCTAGGGTTTCCAAAGAGAGGCTGGTAGATTTGAACCACCAACCTTGCAATTAGTAGTCCAGTGCTTATCCTACAGTGCCATACCAGGACTCCAACAGGACTTAGGAACATAATTTTCAGGACCCCAATAGGACATGGGGAACATAATTTTCAAAACAGTTTATCCTAGAGAAACACTGAGCTTCCTCTTTCCTTTGATAAACCTCCAAAAAATGTCCCAATGAAAATAAAAGAGCAGAATGAAATTTTCTAGACTGTTTCCTCATTACATGACTATATATTTTTAAGCAGAAAGATATCTCTAGATCCTAAAGGTCTTTCACATCTATTTTCTTATAATATGAAATTTTCTTCTATACCATGGATGCAGAAAATATGAAATTTGATTGTGGATAATTAATAACACCTATGATTAAGGACTTAATACAGATACTTTTCATAGTGACTCCTTTTTTTAAAGTTATTCGTTTGTATTAGACAACAACAACAAAAAAAAATGTGAACAAACTCTGAATTGGCCCATAACCCTGTGCCACAAGATGTTGTTGCTGTTGTCAGGAGCCATCGAGTCAGAACCGAATCATAGTGACCCCATGCACAGCAGAACGAAACAATGTCCGATCCTGGGCCAACCTCACTACCGCTGCCACACTTGACGCCATCAATGATGTCACCTGGCTATTCCATCTTGTTGGGGGTCTTCCTCTTTTTCTCTGACCCTC
>NW_006408673.1:4797414-4811594 GCF_000296735.1 Chrysochloris asiatica
ACTTGAAATGGATGAACATTAACCATTTCCTTTTGGTACAATGACTCTGTGTATTCCTTCCATCTTTTCTTGATGCCCTCTGCATCATTCAATAATTTGCCCAGAGAATCCTTCAATAATGAAAGTCGAGGCTTGAATTTTTTCTTCAGTTCCCCCAGCTTGAGAAATGCTGACCATGTTCTTCCCTTTTGGCTTTCCAACTCTAAATATTTTCAGTTCAAACCCACCAGCTTGTCCTCAGAAACACTATACAGTATCACTATGAGTCGGAGTCAACTCAATGACACTTAACAACAACGGCAGCAGTGCCATGAACTTATCCTACAGTGCTACATCAGGACCCCAGCATACGTTTCTGAAAATCTTCTCAGCTAAATTCTTAAATTGATAAAGCCTAAGGAGAACTAAGACTAGCCTCAAAAGGTAAATTTGGAGAACTCCCATCTTTAAACTGACAAAGTAAGGATATCATTAATTCTATCTCTTCTCTGGAACCATTTGAAAACAAAAGAATAAAATGATAACTAGAAATAGTACAAACTATAGTAAATTTTTACATATGTCATCTGTGGCAAAATTAGACCAGAATGAGTAAAGAGGTTGAGAAAGTACACTTAAAATCTATGTGAACAATCTACTAAAAGAAGAAAACTTGGAAGGAAGAAAACCGAGAATGTACACTATAAAAAACAATTTCTGTGGAAGAGATGAATATATTGCCAAACAACTCTTTTTGAAATATTAATTGCCAAAATGGCTTTCATGTAGTAAGAGCTCATAGTATATATAGAAATAGACAATAAGAACTTTAAAGACAAAAGGAATTTTTTGCTTTGTTCTGTTTTGTTTTCCTTAATGAGTTGAAAGAACTCATAAAAGAAATGAAAAGAAAAAATAATCACCTTAGAATTTAAAGCCACAAAATATGAAAGTATAATATAAACAACACTAAATAAAATGATTTATCAATGTAACAGTATGGAGAATACAAATAGACCATGCACATTAGGACTTTAGTAGATGATTAAGTGGCATTTAAATTAGAAAAAGATTATTCAGTAACTAGTATTGGAAACACTGACTAGCTAGCCATCTAAAAAAGAAATAGCTGTATATCTACCTCACTCAATTCACTAAAATATATTACAAATAGAGCAAATATTCAAACATAAAGATAAAAATAATAAATTTACTAGAAACTATATAAACAATTTCAGAGTGAGAAAGGTGATATAAAAAACCTATAAACAGTACTTGACTAAATTAGCTATAAACTTCAACAGAACAAAAGTGATTTCCACAAGCAAGTTGAACAAGTGACCAATTAGAAAAAAAAAAATATTTACAAGCAAATATGATAAAAGTTTAGTAATCTAGTTATTATATAAGGAACCCTTACAAATATCAAGAAAAATATCAACTCTGCAGTAGAAAATAAATGACGAAGTCATGAAGAGATAGCTTGTTTTAAAAGAAATAAAAAGTTTTTACACAAATGAAAAAAAAATATGACCTTGAAATAAACTTAAATAAAAGTAAAGCACTGACTTTTTTTTTCTCTTTCTTTTCTAAGTTTGGCATCATTTGACAACACACTGTGTTGGCCATATGTGGCAATACAAACATTTTTATATATTCTTGTGGGCATGAAAACTGGATTAATTTCTCCAGAAGGCAAATTGACAACATTTGGCAAAATTTAAGAAAGATGGCCATAGACTGCCATTTCTATTTGTAATAATAGAAATGGCAGTCTATGGTAGTCCATGCACGTAGCTTTTCACCTACGTCTGAAAAGATATGTACAAGAGGTTTGTTGTAAAACTGTTCACAGTAAAAACTATTTAGAAGCTAACTAAATGTTCAACCACCCCAAGATATACATATACATGTTGATATGCCAATGGTATCATCTAAAGACATTGTTCTGCATATTACTTTTATTTTTTTAGCTGTATACTGGAGATTGTTTACTTTAAGTAAATATAAATCTATTAATTTTAATAGCCACATAATTTTTTTCATGTCTGATTATTTTCTTTTCTATCTGTATTTACTGAACTGTAGCTTCATATCCAAACTTTCCATCATTGAAAAAAGAAAAAAAAAAAATTCATTCACCCTTCATCACCTTTCCTCTGAAGCCTTGTCTCTTTCTTCCCATTAACTGATTAAATTCTCAAAAATATTAGCACACTTCTCCAACCACAACCAATTTTTCAATCCTCTCATCTGTAGACCTTTATTCCTAGTATGTCTTAATCTGGAAGTTATACTGAAATCTGTCCACCAAAGGTGATCCTTCTGGCATTTGAAATACTGGTTACATAACTTTCAGCATCATAGCAACACACAAACCACCACAGCATTACAAATCAACAGAGAGATGGTAGAAAAATTGATAAAGTTTCATAAAATTGGAACTTGAACTGGAACTTGTCAGATTTGTAGGACCTAGAGGGAATAAAGGAAGGGAGGGAGATAGAAAGGAGAGAAAAGAAAAAAAAAAAAAGGTGAATAACAATAAAATATCACAGAGGAAAGAAAGAATATCAAGGGACAGAAAGAAGATCAGCCAGGTTGGAATAGCAACACTAAACCACATGATGAAATATGTTACAAGGTCTGACCCCAAAGAAAACAGTTCACAACACAGAATCCAGGGGCAAAGCAAACTTCAATATGCTTGTGGTTCAAGTAGGGCTCAGAACTAGTACTAATCTAAAGGAGAGAAGATAGTAACAAGATTATCTGTGTGACTACATTGGAGTCAGTGGGAGTTGTGATTCTAGGAGACTTGTCATTTACAACAGGAAAAAAGAAAAGCCTATAGTTAAAACTGAGGAAACATAATTCAACTCTCTGAAATGCCAGGAGCTGGAAGAAATATGTGGATTAGAGATCAAAGCAGCATCTCTAATCTTCAAAACAAACAATAGTCCTATCATGCAAAATTATTGAATAACCTCTAGAGGGAACCAAGGCAGAAACCCAGTCCAAAGTGTAGTGCTCTGATTCAGGGCTTAATAGGATAGTCCAAAATGATTTGTATGGGCTATCCTGATATCATGGTTGAAGAGTTGTCCCTGGAAAGGTGCTACACACTCACCCCACACAAAAAAAGATTAGAGAAGAGGCTTGAGCACATAAAGATGGGCAAAATTGATTAAGCATAGATGTTCTTGCAGGGAAATAAGAATGGGTTTCTACATTGCAAGTGAAGAGGAGGAGCCCCAAATACAATTTGGCTTCCCCTTTATGTACTCTTCTGTCAGGGGCATGAGATATACTCTGTTAAAACGCCCAAGTGGCCAATTCAGGAAATGTGTCCAAATATGGTTTCCTTGAGTCTTGTTTTTCAGGTTTTAGCTTATTTTTTACTAATTTATTTCAACCATATTGTCCCCTATCACCCTCTACTCTTCTCAAAACTTCCTTGTTGCTAAGGTCGACTTGCTTCAGCTGAGATAGTCTATACAGAATTAGGCCCTCTTGTGACCCTCTTGAGACCATCTTTCTTTTCCTACTCTACCTACCTAACACTGGGTCTTGATTTAGTTGGCAATAGGACTAGTCCTAATCCCCATCAGATAATAATGCTAAAGTTGTTGAATGCTCTTTAGAAGCTAGTTGGCTCTTGGCCAACCCAAGTCTGTGTAGTATAAGCAGAACTGATTACAATATTGGGTCCATTGACAAATACATCTATGAGAGCAGAAGAACAGAGTGCCAGGATAAACAATACAGGTATAGATAACAAAAAGTAGGAAATATGGTGGGATTCTTAATGGTTTAGAAAACTAGGCCAAGAAGTTGAGACTTGTTTCAGGACTAAAAGGACTAGTATGTTAATAATCCTATAATATTGTAGTGCTTTAGTAATATAATGCAAGCATTTCTGTTTTTCACTATATTGTTGTTGTTAAGTGCTATAAAGTTCCAGTGACCCTATGCACAATGGAACAAAACAGTGCTGGCAATTTCACTCTTTATTATTAGGAGCCACTGAGTCAGTACCAACTTATAGTGACCTTACATACAACAGATGCGAAAGCTGGACAGTGAATAAAGAGGATCGTAGAAGAATTGATGCCTTTGAGTTGTGGTGTTGGAGGAGAATACTGAGGGTGCCATGGACTGCCAAAAGAACCAATAGATCTGTTTTGGAAGAAGTGCAGCCAGAGTGCTCCTTGGAGGCCAGGATGGCTAAGCTTCGTCTCTCCTACTTTGGACATGTAGTCCGGAGGAAACAATCGTTGGAGAAGGATGTCATGCTGGGTAGGGTGGAGGGTCAGAGAAAAAGAGGAAGACCTCCAACGAGATGGATCGGCCAGGTGGCATCATTGATGGACTCGGGGGTGGCAGCGGTGGTGAGGTTGGCCCAGGATCGAACATTGTTTCGTTCTGCTGTGCATGGAGTCGCTATGAGTCGGTTCAGACTCGATGGCACCTGACAACAACAACATACAACAGAATGAAATACTGCCTGGTCTTGAACCAATCTCATAGTCATTGCTACACTTGAGCCCATTGTTGTCGCCACTGTGTCAACCATCTTGTTTGGAGTCTTCCTCTTTTTTTTGACCCTCAACTTTGCCAAGCACGATGCCCTTTTCCAGAAAGAGGTCCCTCCTGATATGTCTAATATGAGAGACAAAGTCAGGCCATCCTAGCTTCTAAGCAGCATTCTTGCTGTATTGCTTCCAACACAGACTTGTTTGTTCTTATGGCAGTCCATGATACTTCTAATATTCTCCTCAAACTCCACAACTCAAATGCATCAATTCTTTTATGGTCTTCCTTATTCATTGTCCAACTTTCACATGCATATGGGACTACTGAAAACACCATGGTTTGGATCAGGTGCACCTTAGCCCTCACACTGATATCTTTGCTCTTCAATACTTTAAAGTGGTCTTGCACAGCAGATTTGCCTAATACAATACATTGTTTGATTTCTTGACTGCTACTTCCATGAGTGTTGATTGTTGATTTGATCAAAATGAAGACTTTGACAGCTTTAATTCTTTTTTCCATTTATTATGAAGTTGTTTTTGGTCGCATGGTGAGGATTTTGTTTTCTTTACATTGAGGTGCAACCTATACCTTCATCAGTAAGTATTTTAAGTCTTCTCTGCTTTCAGAAATTAAGATTGTATTATTTGCTTATCACAGTATTATTTGCTTAATGAGACTTCCTCCAATCCTGGTGCCATGTTTTTCTTCACATAATCCACCTCAGGTTATTTGCTCAACATAAAGATTGAATAAGTATGCTTAAAGAATACAACTTTGGCACACATCTTTCCTAATTTTAAAATATTTAGTGTCTCTTTTTTCTGATCAAGCAACTGTCTCTATGTACAGGTTCCTCATGTACAGGTTCCTATGTACAGGTTCCACAATTAAGTGTTCTGAAATACTCATTCTCCACAATGTTATCCATAGCTTGTCATGATCCACACAGTCAAAAGCCTTTGCATAGTCATTAAAGCACAGGTAAACATCTTTCTGGTATTCTCTGCTTTCAACCAAGATCCATCTTACATCAGCAATGATATCTCTTATTCCACATCCCTGTCTGAATTAGGCCTAAATCTCTGTCAGCTCCCTGTCAATGTACTGCTGCACTCACTTTTGAATTGTCTTAAGCAAAATTTTACTTGAATTAGATATAAATGATATAGTTTCACTATTCACTCTTAAGAGTTCTTTGAAGTGACACCACCCATTTCCATAGCTGGCTGCCCATGCATATTTCCCACCATCATATTATTCTGATGGGAACACCATACCCATATTATACTGTTTATCTGGAGCACAGTGGCCTATAATCCTGAGAAAATCAACACTACTCCCAAGTCCAAGAAGATATTTCTTACTTAAAGTCTATCATAATGCAGAGTTCAATTGAATAGGTCTCCAGAGTGTAAAAACCAGGTGTCTTTGCAGCAGTTGACTGCTGCTTTGGATAAGGTGCTATTTTAGGGAATTCCATCAACCATTCTTCTCTCCAAATATCTTTCACAACAGATCTGCTAAACACTGAGCTGAAAATATTTCTACCTCTGCTATTATCAATGTTGATATTTCTACCTAAGTTAAAATTCCAAGCATTTATTTTTCTAAGTCTGTTTCTGTCCTAGTCTTCACTATCTCAGAAAATGATATTATTATTCATCCTGTTGAACAGGCTAAATGCCTTTAAGTCATCCTAATCTATTTGATGTATACTATCATTTCCCATCAAATCCATTATGGAGTTCTTGTTGGGTTCTTTTAAAATATGTCATACACTTTTCACTATGACTACCACGCTACTTCAAGTTTTATCATTTCCCACAGTGATCCCTGAAATAGCCTGCAAATATGTGTCTTTGCTTCCAGTCTTGCCCTCTGTGATAGACACTCTCATTTGTCAACCCAATATCCAGTATTCCCTGCTTTGTTATCAATGGAATTCTAATTCTATCCAGGAAGACAAGGAACAGCTGAATATTTATCTTCTGAGCCACTCTTGCAATGCAGGTGGCTACTGACCTAGTTTGGGCCAAAGAGTAGAACTCTCAATTAAAAAAAAAAGAACATGTTTAACCACTATACACTTTTAACCCTTTAATCTACCTAGGTTTCCTTTATGGAATAGAAGCTATTGTATACAAAGGTACAACAGTTATACTGCTATCAAGAATTACAAGTTATATACTAATGATATTGCACAAGAAAATGGAAAAAGCTTGACCTGTGGATGATATCACTATGGCAATGCACCAGAATAGAGCTGACTATCTACTCAGTATGTGTAATGTGCGAAGCAAATAAAATCCTAACTTGTTTTAGGTACTCTTTGTAGCGTTTTCTTTTTGTTAATGTAGCCAAATACATTAATATTAGATAAACTCCCTTTTGATCGAATCTAGAGTCAATAACCAAGATAAGCTCTGCAAAGAACAACTTCCAACCAAACTGAAAATAATCCAAGCATATATGTGGTGTGACAGGCCTACCAGTCTCTGCTTTGGCACACTGGACATTCATATTGTTTTCAAGTAAAAGCGAATCTAATAAGAAATGAACCTATGCTTTTCTTTTTCATACCTCTATCCATTCTGCGAATAGCTGAACATAGAGTGCTTCTATCCCTTCAGTAAGTATCTTGCATGGGACCCTGCTTGGTAAGTAAAACCCACTAGCTGGTACCTCTAACCCACCAGCAAAATACCTGCGGATCTGTACCTACCTAGTCAAGGAGATCTTTTATTCTGTAGGTTCTCTACCATAAAGGAGCCTGGCAGTAGGTTTAAACATTGGACCTAGCTGCAAGATTTGTAGTTCAAGTCCATCAGCTACTTGTATCTTCTCTTAGAACAATCTCAGAAATCCTTGTCCTCTGGGTACCTAAGCAATAGGATCACGTTGAAGGCGGTGTATTGGGTTTGGTTATAATGTCCATTAAGGAGCTCTGGTAGTGTAGTGGTTACAAATCGGGCTGCTAACCTCAAGGTCGGCAGTTCGAAACTACGAGTGGTTCTGCAGGAGAAAGACGAGGCGGTCTACTCCCGTAGAGGTTTACAGCCTCGGAAACCCTATGTAGGATCACTATGAGTCAGAACTGACTCCACGGTACTTAACAGCAACAACAATCCATCTCCTAGTCTGTCTTGGTCTGGACAAACAACGACAGACTAGGACGAAAGAATGACGAACTACTTCTGAATAATTAGTCACTGAAAACCTTATGAATACCAGAGAAACCCGTCAGATATAGTGCCGGAAAATGAGTCCCTCAGGTTGGAATGCACTCAAAATGAGAATGGGGAAGAGCTGCATCCTCAAAGTAGAGTTGACCATGATAACGCGAATAGAGTAAAGCTCGTGTGAGAAAAGCCTACAGGACCTTGATTGGCTGATGGGGCACAACTCAAAATGAAGAGAAACAGCTGTAAACATACATTGAAAACCGGAACATGGAACGTATGAAGTATGAATCTGGGGAAATTGGAAGTTGTCAAAAATGAAATGGGAGAGAGAACAAACAAGATGGCGGATTGGGTGGATGTATAGCAGAGAGCTCCGCCAACAACAACATAGAATACCCGACCAAGCAGGCTCAGGGGCTGGTCCCAGAACTCTGAACCACATATAAAGGAATACTTAGAAGGTTGGAAGGCTCACAGCTGGGGGAATTTGTGGCAGAAGCAAGAAATCTATTGCTTTCTAGTCCGGGACGCTCGGCTGCTCCAGGAGCCACCATCTTGACTGCCTTATGAATATTAGTTTCCCTTGCCTACTATTGTAAAATAGACACTGGAGTGGTATAGAAAGGAATGTTGGGAAGCATGATTAGAGAAAACTTGTAAGCCCGTCTTCAGCCTATAACTGATTGGAATACCTCAAAGGGGTTCTACAACTTGCCCAGTGAAATAGGCCTTGTACAAAGCCTTCACAGAGTATAGGACCTTAGGTAGAATCCTGAGTCCCATCCACAACCTTGTGAGGTGAGACATTCCCACTAGAAAGGACAAGCAGACTGGAACAGCTACAGTGACGGAAGATACATCTTCATTATGAACCTGACCTATACTCAGAGCAGTAGTTACTCTAAATACCAACAGAGAGGGAAAGAGTCTTCAAATCAAGTATCAATGCTATCCGCTCTGTGCACAGGGTAGATAGGGATGGGCAACTTAGACATTGGCTATCTAAAATGAGGGGACAATAAAGGCACGAAGTGACTGGCTTACAAGGTTTCAAGAGGGAGCTTAGTTTAAGAGGGTGGGGAGAAAGAAAGAGTCCCCACTGAATAGCTATCACCTTGTCTAGATGGGTCTGGTAAAAGGAGATGGGGATAAGATTCGTAAGATTCAGTAGTGAATAACTGTTATCATGACTAATCACGACTGTCACAATTGTAAAGGTAGAAGTTTTGTAACAAAAAAAAGGGGAGTGATTAATCTTACAGTCCAGAAACAGAGGACCCTAGGACCATCAAGAGAGGAACGCACAAACAGAATGTGGGACCTTATCCAGAGAAGCAGCAGCACCAGAGATGGAGGTAGAGATGGGGGCATGGAGGACTCTAGATTCATCAACTAAGAAGAGAAGGACTAAGAACTGGTGGCCAGGAGCAGACTTGTAGAATGTGCCCTTTGGAGATGTAATTTATTATATATGCCTGAGTGGGTTTTTTTGTTTGTGTGTTTTTTAAAAAAAATCTAAAGTGGATAAAGAGAAATACTTTTAACTGATGGTATATGGAGGGGATTATAATCAATGTAATGAAACAAGTTATATGAATTGTTTAATGTGAAACTGATGATGTGCCCTGTAAACTTTCACTCAATCCACAATAAAAACCTTAAATTAAAAAAAAAAAAAAATGAAATGGAATGTATAAACATCGATATCTTAGGCATTAGTGAGCTGAAATGGACTGATACTGGCCATTTTGAATCTGACAACCACATGGTTTACTACACCAGGAATGACAAATTGAAGAGGAATGGTGTTGCATTCATCGTCAAAAAGAACATATCCAAATCAGTCATGAGGTACAATGCTGTAAGTGATAGGATAATATCCATGCACCTACAGGGAAGCCCAGTTAATACCACTATTATTCAAATTTACACACCAACCACTAAAGCCAGTGAGGATGAAATAGAAGAATTTTATCAATTTCTTCAATCTGAAATTGATCAAACATGCAATCAAGATGTATTGATCAATACTGATGATTGGAATGCAAAGGTTGGAAGCAAAGAGGAAGGATCAGTAGTTAGAAAATATGGCCTTGGTGACAGAAATGATGCTGGAGAATGCAAGATAATAACAGAATACTATGAAAGGTTGTATTCCAACAAATTCAAAAACTTAGAAAAGATGGAAACATTTTTAGAAAAATATGACCTACCAAAATTTACACAGAGTGAAGTAGAAAACTTGAACAAACCTATAACAAAAGAAGAAATTGATCAGTTCGTCAAAAACCTCACAACCAAAAGAAGTCCAAACCCAGATGGTTTTACTGGTGAATTCTACCAAACATTCAGGGAAGAGCTGTCACCAATACTACTCAGATTATTCCAGAGTATAAAAGAGGACAGAAAACTTCCTAATACATTTTATGAAGCAAGCATAACCCTCATATCAAAATCAGGGAAGGACATCACTAAGTAAAAAAATCATAGACAATTATATCCCTTATGATTATACATGAAAAATTCTCAACAAAATCCTAGCCAACAGGATCCAGATCCACATTAAAAATAATAATAATAATAATACATCATGACCAAGTGGGTTTCATAAAATGGATGCAAGCATGGTTCAACATTAGAAAAACAATCCGTATAATCCACCATATAAATAAGAAAAAGGAAAATCACCATAAGATCATATCGATTGAGCAGAAAAGGCATTTGATAAAATCTAACATCCATTCCTGATTAAAAAAAAAAAACACTAAACAAAGTAGGAATTAAAGGGAAATTTCTCAACATAATCAAGAACATATACACCAAACAACAGTGTACATTACTCTCAATGGAGAGAAACTGAAAGCCTTCCCTCTGTGAACAGGAACCAGACAAGGATGCTCTTTGTCACCATTCTTTTCAATATTGTTTAGGAAGAATTACTCTGCAAGATACAGAAATTAAAGGCATCCAAATTGGCAAAGCAGAAATAAAACTCTCTCTATTTGCAGATGATATGATCCTATACATAGAATACCACAAAGACTCAGTAAAAAAGCTACTAGACATCATTGGAAGATTCAGCAAAGTGGCAGGGTATAAGATTAACATAAAAAAATCAGTTAGATTCCTCTATAGTAACAATGACAGTTCTGAAAAAGACATTAAGAAAGAAACACCATTTACCATAGCTGCCCAAAGGATGAAATATTTAGGAATAAACATAACCAGAGAAACAAGGGACCTATACAAAGAGAATTACAAAACACTACTACAAGAAACCAAGAGACCCAAAATATGGGGGCTACAAAGGCAAGAAGTGACTGGCTTACAAGTTTTCAAGAGGGAACCTAGATCCAGAGGGAATAGAGAAAAGTAGACTCTCCACTGAGTAGTATCCAGTCTGTCTAGGCAGGGCTGATGAAAGGAAACACAGATAGGTCGCTTGTGATACAGTGGTGAATAATTGTTATCAAGACTGATTGTGATGGTTGGAAATGTAAAGGTAGACATTTTGTAGTAAGGAAAGGAGTGAGTAACTTTGTGGTCTAGGATCAGAGGTCCCTGGGACAATCAAGGGAGAAGAGCAGAGAGCAGTACTCTCCCCAGAGAAGCAGTGATGACAGAGATAGAGGCAGAGATGATGACATGGAGAGATGGAACAGTTGGGGACTTTAGACACAGAGAGGGAGAGGGGGGCTATGTGCTGATGACCAGAGGACAAGCTTGCAGCGTATACCCTTTGTGTGGTTGATGATGTATGGAGGGGATTGTAACCATGGCAATGAAATGATATAAGATAGGATGAATGTAAAACTTATGTTCTCCCATGTAAACTATCACATAATTCACAATTAAACATTAAATAAATAAATAAATAAACAAACAAACAAACAAACCAAAAGAGACAAATGTGGAAGAACATACCACCAAGTTCCTGGTAGAAAGACTCAACATGGTGAAAATGTCAATATTAAACAAAGCAATTTGCACATATAATGCAATCCCAATTCAGATTCAAGTGGCATTCTTCAAAAGTACAGAAAAGATAATTACAAACTTTATATGGAAAGGGAAGGAGACCCAGGATAAACAAAATGCTGCTCAAGAAGAATAAGGTTGGAAGCCTCACACTCCCCAATTTAAAAATCTACTACACAGCTACAGTGGTCAAAACAGCCTGGTACTGGTACAATGAGAGATACATTAATCAATGGAACAGAATCGAGAATCCAGAAATTAACCCATCCACATACAGCCAACTGATTTTCAACAAAGTGCCTAGGTATATTGCATGGGAAAGAGATAGTGTCTTTAACAGATGGTGCTGGCAGAACTGGAAAGCGATATGGAAAAACAAGGTCTTGAAACAAGATCTTTATCTCATACCCTAAACAAAAACCAACTCAGCATGGATTAAAGACCTAAATATGAATCCCAAAATTATGAAAGTCATTAATGAAAAAATAAGGACAAATGTTACAGGAAATACACAGACTACAAAACATTTTGAAAACCACACAAACAAATGTAGACAAAATAGATGAGTGGGACATACTAAAAACTTATGTGCATCAAAAGACTTCACCAGAAGAGTAAAAAGGGAACCTACAGAATGGGAAAAATCTTTTGCAATGACACATCAGACAAGTGACTCATTTCTAAAATATAGAGGAAACTACAACACCTCTACAAGAAAAAGACAAATAACCCAATTTAAAAATGGGCACAGGACATGAACAGACACTTCACCAAGGAAGAGATCCAGGCAGCCAACAAACATATTAAGAAATGTTCACGATCACTAGCCATTAGTGAGATACAAATCAAAACAACAATGAGATATCATCTCATACTAGCAATAACAGCAAAGATAAAAAAAGTAGAGGACAATACGTGCTGGCAAGGATGTGGAGAGAGTAGGACACTCCTGCATCGCTGGTGGGATTGCAAAAGGGTCCAGCCATTCTGGAAAGCAATATGGTACTTCCTCAGAAGGTTGAAAATAGAAATACCTTATGATCCAGCAATCCCTTTACTTGGTATTTACCCACAAGAAATGTGAGCCATAACACTAGTAGATATATGCACACCAATGTTTGTAGCAGCACTATTTACAATAGCAAAAAGATGGAGACAGCCTAAGTGCTCATCAGTGGAAGAATGGATAAACAAACTGTGGTACATACACACAATGGAATATTATGCTACCTTGAAGAACAACAAGGAAGCTGCAAGCCACCACATAACATGTATGAACCTTGAGGACATGATGCTGAGTGAAATTAGTCACAAAAGGAGAAATACTGCATAAGACCATTATTGTAAAAGAGTAAGAAAAAGAACCCACACTAACAGGGGAAAAATTATATATGTATTTGCTGATTTCTAGGATGTAAGGAATTAGAGGAGGGAAGATAGAGCACAGGGTAAGGAAGAGACACAGGATAGCTTGTGTGCTGGGGGTGAGGGGATTGGTGGGGGCCAATACACAAGAAGGGGAAGGGAATGGAAGAACAAGGCTGATGGGAGAACAGTTAGGCAGGTTGGCATGGGCTAAGTGGGACAAAGGTAAATGATGATGTATGCAGAACCTTGGAACAACAGGGTTCCGGGATACAGGGATTGAGGCATGGTTTGAAGGAGTAAAAGCAGGGAATAGTGTTAAGATGCTTGGCTGTCTTTTGAATCTTGGCTTCCCTTGCCTACCATTGTAAAATAGACACTTGAGAGGGGGAGAAAAGAATAGCCAGAATCATCACTACCAAAAGCTTGTAAGTCCATCTTCAGCCTATAACTGATTGGAATACCTCGAAGGGGACTAGAAGTTGCCCAGTGAAAGAGGCTTCCAGTGGAGCCTTTACAATGCACAGACCATAGGTGGAATTCAGAACCCCATCCAGAACTGACTGAGGTAGGAAATTTCCACTGGAAAGGACGAGTAGACCAGCCTGGAGTGGCTAGAAGAACAGAAGATACTTCGTGAAAGAAAGACCGGCAGGAAAAATCTGAAACAATAATGGCAGTCTGATTGATTACTACAAGAACAAGTAAGCTGTTCACCTGGGAGCCATCAAGGCAAGTGGTTGGGACCCCTCAGACCAAACCCCCTTCCAAGACTGAGACTCAAAGGGAATACATGAGCAGACATGTGGTCTAGCTGGTGACCATGTTGGTCACTGATAAGGAAAGAGGGGGAAAAAACAGCATTGAAGTTGTGAGCTAAGCCTAACCACATTTAATAGACCCCCATGAACACACGTGGAGACCTGGATGGTCAGCAGTATGGCAAGACCCAGGGACTCCTGGGCCCAGAGGCAGTGACATAGCCACAGAGGACTAGAACAGAGAGTGAAGCGTCCAGCTGATATGAAGTGAGGGGAGATGTACAAGAACACCCATACTTGCAGATAGTACCCACTTGACCTGGCTTCAATGGCTGGATGATCAGACTCGACTATAAGAAGAAAGAAGGGGGGGGGG
>NW_006408673.1:4811694-4827818 GCF_000296735.1 Chrysochloris asiatica
AACAAATCTTTACAGCGAAGTTCACTCCCACCCCCTCGGTCGGTACACAGTGTTGACAGGGATGGGCAACAGAGACATTAACTACCCAAAATGGGGGTGGAGGGGGCCTATAAAGGCAAGAAGTGACTGGCTTACAAGCTTTCAAGAGGGAACCTAGTTCCAGACGGGGCAGGGAAGGTAGAATCTCCACTGAATGGTTTCCAATCTGTTGGGACAGGGCTAATGAAAGGAGCTGGGGATAAGACTCTTGTGATACAATAGTGAATAATTGCCATCAGGACTGACTGTGAGGGTAGGAAATATAGAGGTATATGTTTCTTAACAAAAGGAGGAGAGTGATTTTGCAGCCCAGGAGCAGAGGTCCATGGGACCACCAAGTGAGAAGAATGGAGAATGGGACCCTACCCAGAGAGGCAGTGATGCCAGGGATGGAGACAGAGACGATGATGTGGACAGATGGAGTGGCTGGGGACTACTGGACTCAAGGAGGGAGAAGGGCTGTATGATGGGAGCTAGGGAGGGGGACGGGCCTGTGTGGTGGATGCTTTGGGGTTATTTGACGATGCATAGAGAGGATTGTGATCATTGCGGTGAAACGAGATTCAATGGGATGAGTGAGGAGCTGATGTTCTGCCATGTAAACCTCACAATGAAAACTTTGAAATTAAATAAATAAATAAAAAGAGTAACCCACTACAATTTGATGAACTTTACCTATACTTATGGGGTGTGACCTTTGGTTGTTTGATGATACATAGAGGGGTTTGTAATCATTGCAATGAAACGAAATATGATAGGATGAATGTAAAACTGATGTTCTCCCACGTAAACCCACATAATTCACAACAAAAACTTAAAATAAAAATTAAAAAAATCTATCAATTATTCTACCCAGTTGCCCAGTAATTACCAGATTTTCTACACTAGTTTGTAGTAACATGAATTATTCCTGGCCGTGTATGATATGTGTAGGTTATTTGTTATTTCCTCAATTTCTTTTAGCTGGTCCTGCCACTGACCTTGCCTCATTTACTCGTATATACACTCTGATTATTCTGAGGACTTAAGGGGGGATTCTGCATCTGTGTCTTCATCATTTGACCTTTGATTCTTTGGACTTGAACCAGTGGTCTGCTCTAACTCTGGAGTTATCTCTCTGTATTTTAGTACCCTGTTTTATTAGCTGTAACCTCGTTGGCTTTCTCTGACACTCAGCTACATCTCTTCAACTCAAGTAGACTGTTGGGCTTCATCAGGATTTCCCCACCCTGAGTTGCAGCCAGGAAATTCTCTCCAGGCAGTGAACTGGGTTAATTGTAGTGCTCACCATGTTTGCTTCCCATCTCTTAGAGATCACTGTCCTGATCACTGCCCTAAGACCAATATCTGAATATTATTGTTTAGTTTATCTTGTCTGCTTTTTTTTTTAAGTTATGTGTTGTTGTTATTATGTGCGGTGGAGTCGGTTCCGACTCATAGCGACCCTGTACAGGGTTTCCAAGGCTGTAAATCTTTACGGGAGCAGAAAGCCTCATCTTTCTCCCACAGAACAGCTGGTAGTTTCGAACTGCTGACCCTGAGGCTCGCAGTCCGATTCGTAACCACTACGCTACCAGAGCTCTATTATTTCACCTTACCTGGATATGAAGTATCGTATTTCAATTCTGCTTCTTAGTAGACTATGCAGAGATTGCATAGCAATTATTGAGACCCTGACCGGATCCCACAAACACTGCCGATGGGAATACAGAGACATAGAACTCCAAGATTGTCCACGGTGGTGGGATCTCAGTACAGACTGTCACAGTTAGTCTCCAGACTTCCTGCTCCTTGCCATCATGCAGTTCAGCCCTCATGAGTAGGAGGACCATCATGGGTTCCACAGCAGAGATGTGTGAATTAACCGATCTTTCACAACAATCAATCTATAGTGTGGAGAACAAAAGTAAATATAATTTATTATTTTTTTGAAAAATATGATGTGTAGCGACTTTTAAAAATGCAGGCAGATATTTAAGCCTGTCAAACATTTTCTAGAGATTACTAAACTTCTTCAGATGAAAAATACTTTTTGTAGTCAATCATCTATGAGAAACCAAATCAATGTAATACATCATGTGATTTTTTTCTTGACTGTTACTGTCATGGAGGTTGATTGTTTATCCAAATAAAATGAAATACTTGGGGGAAAAGTAGTAATTAGTTACCATTTTATTCTTTGAAAATACTTATCTGTGTGTGATTTTAAACAACTCTGAAATTGGTTGTTACAAACTGTTAACTTTTATCTATAATGACTAATTTTAAATTTTCTGTTCATCAAACTGGACTGGACTGCTAACCACAAAGTTGGCAGTTCAAATTCACCAGTCAATCCTCAGAAATCCTATATAGAGTCCCTAAGAATTACAATGGACTCGATGACAGCGCTAATAACAATAATAACAGGTTGGTGTTCTGTGAACATTTTTAATAGAAAAGAAGACTGATTAAAAATAAAACTATAATAAAAGTTTGAAAACATTGGCTAGGCAACAATATTCTTAGCTTTGTGTTATTGATACCTAAAAATATTTTTACAAGTTGTAGTTGTTGTTGTTAAGTGCTGTCAAGTCGATTCTGACCCAAAGCGCTACTGTACAGGGTTTCTGAAGAGCAGCTGGATAGAAAGGAGCAAATTCCAAATAAAAGTTCAAGAGGAACCATGTAGGTGACAAACCCTAAATTTATTTAATAACACCAACAAAGACCATTACTGTGGCTCTTTATCATTCAGGAAAGAATATTCTAATCTCTAAAATGCAGTTTGAATTTGTAGAATCCTTGATACCATCAGTTCTGGCTACCATATCCTAACATATTTAATTGTATGAAATACTAAGCATTCTTGGTTAGTGTTTAGAAAATATTTTAATATTCTTAATCATCTGAAGGACTTCATGAATTTTTTTTACCTCCTATCTCATTTTTTCACCTTTTTTTTTTTTTTTTTTTTTTTAAGATAGACTTAGACCATAAAGGACTTAAATATTTGTGCCATTTGCTTGGCCTCTGTACCTACCACCAATGAAATAAACAGCCTGAAAATTTATCCAGAAATTGATTAATAGCGTCAATAAATGTGCTATCTCCAGGGAATGTTTGACTACATAATCATTATCTAATTAAATTAAAGGGTGATAACACAAAGGCCTTCCTAATTCAGGTCACAATAAATCCAGCAATGAACAGAGCAAAAGCAATCTATTAAATACCTCACGAAGGAAGAAAAAAAAAAAACCTTAGGTCCTTGGCTGCTCTGATTAAATAACCCTAGAGCACTTAACAGAGTCAAAAGCATCAGAAATGCCTTTAATAATGAGTCCTGGTTGTGCAGTGTATTAAACAGTGGTCTGATGACAGAAACAATGGCATCAAACTCACCAGTTGCTCTTAGAAGAATGGGGCAGTACTTCCCTAAAGATTTACAGCCTGAGAAGCCACATGGAACAGTTCTATTCTCTCCTATATGGTCATTATGACTTGGAAACAATTCATAGCAATGGGTTTGGACCTTAATGTGCTGTTGATGATGTTAGGTGCCATCAAGTTGGTACCAACTCATAGCGACCATATGCACAGCAGAACAAAATACTGCCCAGTCCTGCCTCAACTTCACAACTGTTAATATATTTGAGCCCATTGCTGCCGCCACTGTGCCAATCCATCTCAATGGGGGAGTCTTCATCTTTTTCACTGACATTCTAATTTACTAAGCATGATGTCATTCTCCAGGGACTGGTCCTTCCTGATAATATGTCTTATATGAGAGACAAAGTCTGGTCATCCTAACTTCTAATGAGCATTTTGGCTGTACTTCTTCCAACGCAGAGATGATTGTTCCTTTGGTAGTCCATAGTACTTTTTATATTCTCCTCCAACCCCATAACTCAAATATATAAAATTTCCACCATCTTCCTTATTCCCTATCCAATTTCCACATGCATATGAGGTTATGGAAAATACTAGAGCTTGGGTCAAGCACAGCTTTGTCTTTGCTCTTAAACACTTTGCTCTTGAACACTTTAAAGAGGTCTTGGGTAGCAGATTTGCCTAATGCAATAGTCATTTGATTTCTTGACTGCTGCTTACATGAGTATTGAAGGTTGATCTAAGAAAAATGAAGTCTTTGAAATGAATTTCAATCTTTTCTCCATTTATATGAATGTTGTTTATTAGTACAGTGGTGAGGATTTTTGTTTTCTTTACATTGAGATGCAACCCATACCAAAGGCTGTGGTCTTTGATCTTTATCAGTATTTTAAGTTCCCTTTGTTTTCAGCAAGCAAGGTTGTATCATCTACATATCAAAGGTTGTTATTCAGTATTCTTCCAATCCTGATGCCACATTCTTCTTCACATAATCCATCATCTCAAATTATTTGCTCAGCATACAGATTAAATAAGTATGGTGAAAGAATACAACCCTGGCACACATCTTTCTTAATTTTAAACAATTCAGTGTTCTCTTGTTCTGTTCAAACAACTGCCTCTTGATCTATGTGCAGGTTCCTCATAAGCACAATTAAGTGTTCCGGAATACTCATTCTCTGAGATGTTGTTAATAGCTTGTCATGATCCTCACAACTGAAAGTCTTTGCATGGTTAATAATGCACAAATAAACATCTTTCTGGTATTCTCTGCTTCCAACCAAACACCATCTGACATCAGTAACGATATCCCTCATTCCAGGTCTCCATCTGAATTTGACTTGAAACTCTGGCACTTCCCTATCTATGTACAGTTGTCACCATTTTAGAATTAACTTTAGAAAATTTTTATTTGCATGCAATATTAATTATACTGTCCTATGACTTCTGCATTCTATTGGATCACCTCTCTTTTGAATGGGCACAAATATGGATCTCTTCCCATCAGTTTTCCAGGTAACTATCTTCCAAATATCTTGGCATAGTTGAGTGAATACCTCCAGTGCCGCATCAGTTTGTCAAAAGATATCAATTTGTATTCCATCAATTACCGGTGCCTTGCTCTTTGCCAATGCCTTCAATGCACCTTGGACTTCTTCCTTAAGGATCATTGGCTTTTGATCATATGCTACTTTTTGAAATGGTTGAGCATTGGCCATTTCTTTTTGGTACAGTGAATGTTTATCCTCCCATTCTTGCGATGCTTTCTGCATCATTCAATATTTTGTTCATAGAATACTTCAATACTGCAAGTTGAGGCTTGAATTTTTTTTTCAGTTCTTTTAGCTTGGGAAATGTTCAGTGTGCTCTTCCCTCTTGGCTTTCTAACATCAGGTCTTTGCATAAGTCATTATAATATTTGACTATCTTCTGGAGCTGCCTTTGAAGTTTTCTATTTAGCTCTTTCATTTCCCCATTTCTTCCAAAGGCTTTAGCATCTTTACTCTAGAGAGCAAGTTTCATAGTTTCTTCTGTCCATCATTTAAGTCTTTCCCTTCTTTCTAGTCTTCTTAATGACCTCTTGATTATTTCCTGTATTATTTCTTGATGTCATCCCACAATTCTTCTGATTTTCATTCATTAGTGTTTAATTCATAAAATTTGTTATTGACATGATCTCTAAATTCAGATGGGATATGTTCAAGGTCATATTTTGGCTTTCTTAGATTTGTTTTAATTTTCTTCAGCTTCAGCCTGAACGTGCAGATGTTTTAGCTAGAGATACAGAACTTTTCCACAGTTTCTTTCCACAGATATAGTCAATTATTATAAACCTGTCCAACATGGGTGATGCTGCTACCATTTAAAGTATCAGTGACCTAGCTTTCAAAATCACAACAACATGCAATCCACTACAGTACAACAAACTGACAGATGAGTGATGGGTTAATATACTGTGGGTTTATTATTTGTGCTTACCTACCAAATGAATTTTATTTCCAAAACAAGCCATCAAAATGTGAATATTAAATTTCAACACAAAAGATTCACTGAAAATAGTTAAACTGCCTATTACAGTACAAAGGCATTTTCTCAGATTTAGAAATGTTGAAAGACTGTTGTAAAATACATATTTAGAAACTTGAAAGGTACATTTGAGCTATGTACAAATACACAAATTTATATGCATTATAATAGTGTGAAGTACATTTATAAAGAAGTTGTGTTCATTTATTATATATCATAAGATCTTACAAAGATACAAGATATTATTCTGACAAAATTATAAACATAATATAAAATGAAATTCATAGACGTTCAGTCATGCATTCACAATGAAGAGACAAAATGTAAAATGAACTAATGCATTTAAAGGGAGGATTTAAAAATGCAATTAATTTAAAACTCAATACTTAGTATGAGTCAAATCCCTGGAGGAATTTTTATTTTAACAATTTGTTACTACATTATGATGATGCAAAGCAAGGCAGAACCAAGGAGACTGCTGTAATACTATGAATACACTAGAGATTTATATCAGCACACACTTATTTTCAAAAAAGTGGATCCTGTTATGGGTCTGTAGGATAAGCACTGAGTTGAACAGTGATTCAAACCCACCAACTGTTCCTTGGATACCCTATACAGGGTCGTTGTGAGTCAGCACAGACTTGATGGCACTTAACGATAACAATATTTAAGGAAAAGTTTTAAAAAATATACTAGGATAATTAACAACGTACTTATGGAAAGCTATCAAACAAATTTCTCTGTGGTGTTTAGTTGTAAATATTTCTAGTTGGTATTGCTGTTAGGTGCTGTCAAGTTGGTCGCTACACATAGCTACAATATGCATAACACTGCCTGGTCCTATGACATCCTCACAATTGTTGTTATGGTTGGGTCCATTGTTGCTGCTACTGTATCAGTTCATCTCCTTGGGGATCTTCGTCTTTTCCACTGACCTTCCACTTTACCAAGCATGATGTCCTCACCAGGGACTGGTCCCTCCTGTGCAAAGTATGAGGGACCAAATCTTGTTTCCTGGCTTCTAAGGCATATACTGGCTGTACTTCTTCAAATACAGATTTGTTTGTTTGAAGTCCATTGCAGTCCATGGTACTTTTAATAATCTCTTCTAACACCATAATTCATTGATTCTTGATAAATTGATTCATTGATTCATCGATAAATACATTGATTCTTGTCAGGTCTTCCTTATTCATTTTCCAAATTTCACATGCATATGAGGCAATGAAAAAGTAACATGACTTGGGTCATGTGCACTTTGGTCCTCAAGCTATATCTTTGCTCTTTAAAACTTTGAAGAAGTCTTTTGCAGCAGAGTTGCTTAATGAAATATGTCATTTTGTTTCTCGAATGCTACTTCCATGAGTGTTGATTGTGGATCTAAGCAAAATGAAATTTTTGGAACTTTCAATCTTTTTTCCATTTATTATAACGTTATTTATTGGTCCAAGGAGCTCTGGTAGCAAATCGGGCTGTGAATCTCAGGGAAAACAGTTAGAAACTACCAGCTGTTCCACAGAAGAAAGATGAGGCTTTCTGCTTCCATAAAGATTTACAGCCTCGAAAACCCTGTACAGGTTCGCTATGAGTCGGAACCAACTCCACGGCATATAACAACAACAACATTTACTGGTCCAGTTGTGAGAATTTTCACTTTCTTTACAATGAAGTTTAATCCACAATGAAGAATGTATAGTCTTTTATCTTCATCAGTATTTTAAATCCTTTTCACTGCCAGCAAGCAAGGTTGTAACATCTGCACATTGCCAACTATTAATGAGTCTTCCTCCAATCCTGATGCTACATTCTTCTTCATATAATACAGTTTCTCAGATTATTTGCTCAGCATAGAGATTGAATAAGTGTTGTGAAAGAATATAACCCTGGCTCATACCTATCCTGATTTCAAACCATTCAGTATTCGTTTGTTCTGTTCTGAAGACTGTCTCTTGAATTAGGAACAGGTACGCACTGAGTGCATTGAAGTGTTCTGGAATACCCATTCTTCATAATGTTACCCATAGTTTTCATGACCCATATAGTAAAAAACCTTTGCATAGTCAATAAAGCATAAGCAAACATCTTTCTGGTATTCTCTTTCAGCAACCAAAATGCACCTGACGTCAGCTATGGTAGTCCTACTTCCACATTTTCTTCTGAATCCAACTTGACTTTTGTGTTGTTCCCTGTTAATATACTGTTGCAACCACTTTTTAATTATCTTTATCAAAATTGTACTTACATGTGATATTAATGATATTTTTCTATGATTTCTGCAAAAAGAGTTGAGTCACCTCTCTTTGGCATGAACACAAATATGAAAACTCTTCTAATCAGTTGATCAGGTAGTTGTCTTTCAAATTTCTTGGTATAAATGAGTGAATACATGGTGTTGTATCAGTTTGTTGAAAAATTTTTTAATTATATTACACCAATTTCTGAAGTCTTACTTTTCACCAATTCCTTCAGTGCTGCTTTGACTTTTCCCTTCAGTACCATCAGTTCTTATCATACGCTGTCTTTTGAAATGGTTGAACATCGACCATTTCTTTTTGGTACAGTGACTCTATGTATTCCTTCCATCTTCTTTTTATTCTTTCTGCATCTTTCAATATTTTGTCCATAGAATCCTTAAATATTGCTGTCAGCAAGAAAGAAATTTGAAAATTAAACACAACACATAGCTCAGAGCCATTTATCATGTTTCATTTGTGACCATAAAAATAAAAAACTAAGAGAGAAAATAGAATAAATTTGCTACTTGTGCTAAAAGATCCTGACAAAATAACCCTTCATAGGTTTTATCACCAATAGTTGACTAATATATCTATATTTTCAGAAGAGATTTTCTGAAGAATGTAAATTATTAGAAATACATTTATGGAGTTGAATTACTTCTAGTAATAAGTCTGTATTACAGGCTTCATAACTCTATGCTTGTTTGTTTGCTTATGATTTGAAAAACCTGTAGACCAGTTCCAAGTGGAAAGGAAGATTTTCTGAAATCCTTTTGAAAGGATAAACCTGACAATAATTTTTAACATCTCAGAAGATTAAAATTATGATTCCAGCTATCTTCTCCAGTATCACCATGATCATAAATCATTCACTGAGGTATACATTTTTTAAATGAACTGAGAAGTGCTCTGATCAGTGCCAAATACAAAAAGATGCTCAATAAACATAATTTCCTCTTCCTTTCCTCCCACACATCTTCCTTCCTTGTTTTTGTTGTTAGTTGCCATCCAGTTGATCCTGACTAGTGAAGATGCCTTGTACATAATCGAACTTTTGGAACCAAATTACCAGTCCTTACATCTAATGTGCCTCTGGGTGAACTTGAACCACCATTCTTTAAGGTAGAGGTCAAGTAATTAACTAGTTGCACCACCCAGCACCTACTGCATTCTATTCAAGTGATTTTCCCTGGAACTGCTTCTGCAGCCACAATCATTTAAGGGGTGATGAACCAAAACCAAACTCCATTGTTAATTTGTCAGATTCTGACTCATAGGACATAGTAGAATTGCCCCAGAGGGTTTCCAAGGCTATCACTGACGGAAGGAGACTGTCACATGTTTCTCTTGTGGAGCAGCTAGTAGGTTTTTGATTAGCACCTTAATCACTGCACAACCACTGCACTCCTGATGGTATAACAGAGGGGAAGTTAAGTAGGCTGAGCTTCTACTCGCACCACCACTAATTGCCACCAAGTTGATTCCAACTCATGGTGACACCATGTGTGTCAGCATAGATATCTGCTGCAATGGATTTTCAAAAACATTAGTTTTTTCTAAGTAAATTGCCAGACCTGTCTTTAAAAAATATATAAATAAATCCTTTTTTGTGTTTGTTCTTGTATTTTAGTGATATTGAGAGATTTGTCTTCCAGATCACTGGTTCTGCCTTCCATCTCATCTATTCTACTCCTTTGCCCTTTCAGAATATTGTCTATTTCTGATATTCTGTTATTGATCATTTGGACCTCTTTCTGTGGTTTTGAATTGTTTCCAATGCCGTATCTATCTTATTTGATTGTTCCTGAAGCACTTTCCTGACTTCTTCCTTATTTTTATCAACTTCATTGTAAAGTGTTTTGAAACATTTTATAATCATTTTTCTGAATTCCTTCTCAGGCATTTCCAAGGCCTTCTCCATGGGAGAAAGATGAGGCGTTCTGCTCCCATAAAGATTAACAGCCTCAGAAACCCTGTGCAGGGTCGCTATGAGTTGGAACCGACTCCACGGCACACAACAACAACAACAACAACTCTCCTTCCAGAAAGGAGTCCAGGTCTACCTCCAGGTCATTTGTCTCAGATATTTTACCTTGTTTCTGGACATGTGCTGACATGGTAATCTGCTTTTGCTTCTTGGACATGTTTAGTGTTTATCTGTGGCCTTAATACTTAATTGAGTATGTGTTTTGATATTTTTCATGCTTTCTGATTGCTTCCAGGGAGATGTGATGAGGATGTGGGCTTCCCTTTTCACTCTTCTTATTGCTTAACTCAGAGTAACTTTCACAGGTGTTGTCTGTTTCCCTGATATATGGCAGTTGGTATTGGTTCTTGCCTGGGTTTTGGTGTTTTATAGAGTGTGGTTGTAGCTTGGCTATATGGCAGCAGTTGCTGACTCTTCTTGTGTAATATATGGAGATAAAGTCCTCCAAAGGTAGAATGGGGAACATATAACAGCAAAACAGCACCAGCAGGGGGGGAAAAACGAGAGAAAAAAACTAACACACACAAAAAAAAACAACAACAAAAACTAGACTGAATACTGCAGTCTATAATCACAGAAAAGGGAGAGGAAAGAGGGAAGAAAAAAAAAATCTGTAGTCTAATATGAGTATAACTTTAATGTCCTCTCATCAGCTTCTTGCTTTCAAAGCTGTCTGAGAACTTTCAAGATGCCAGCATTGGTTGTTATGCTATACCTCAGGTTTTAGCTTAATTTTTGGCCTGTTTTGTTTTTAAACTCTCTTTCCCTCTCCACAGCCCTGTCCTGCCCTTTCCTTGTATTAGAAAACAAAACAAAAGACAAACAAGCAAAAATCCTTCAAGGCCTGCTCTTGGGCTGAGTATCTGTGCATATGCGTGGCAGAAGAACCCACCAGTGGTGAGGGTGAGGGGTGTCCACTCACTCAAGCTCTTCCTCTAGTCACCAGAATGGAAGTGGGCAAACAATGGGTGTGCCAATGACCAGATACCAGAAAAAGAAAATCAGAACAAAGCAAAACTGACAAAGTGTATTGTCCACCTTTTCTCCAAGGTTCCCGTGGTGTTTTTCCTGGTGTTTCTGCTCCCTGTTTAGTCTTGCCATTTGGTCTCGCCCAAGATGTTGGCTCTGGGCCTCCAAGCCCAGCCTGGCAGATTCAAAAGTATGCAATTTTTTACTCCAGCTTCAAGTTACACAATCTATAAGCCTTAAAACCTTCAAAATCTTCCTATCTCTGTGGTTCCGAGTTTTGGAGCTCTGCCCTGGATCTCCTTTGCCTGGTATTCTGTGGTATTGCTGATGGTGAACTTCACTGCGCCTCCACCCTAGCTGCCATCAAGCCCCACCTCCCAGACCTATCTTTCAAGGCACCTTTGGGTGGACTCCAATCTATAATCTTTTGGTTAGCAGCAGAGTGCACTAACTGAGAGTCTCCTGACTTCTATTAGAGTAGCTCTAGTCCTGGTGTAGCACTGTGGGTTAATGCGCTAGACTGCAAAGTCAGTTTGAACTGCAAGGTTGGTGGTTCAAGCTTACTAGTCGCTCCTTGGAAACCCTCTAAAGGGTCGCTATGGGTCAGAACCAACCCAACAGTATTTAACAACAGCAACATATTTATCTTAAATTAGTATCTAGGTAAAATTTTATTTGAATAGTCCTAATTGCAATTTGTTATGTTAGTTGTATGACATGGAGTTGATTCCAACTTATAGAGTTTATGAGGCTACAAATCATGTTGTTCTTCTTGTGCCATAAAGTGCCATAAAGTCAGTTCTGACTTATAGCGACCCTGTATAGGGTTTCTGAGGAGCGGTTGGTGAATTTGAACCATCAACCTTGCAGTTCAAACCGACCTTTCAGTCCAGTGCATTAACCCACAGTACCACACCAAGACTCCATAATGGAAGCACAAAGTCTCATCTTTCTCCCTTGGAGCAACTGATAGATTTGAACCACTAACATTGTGGTAGGCAACCCAGCTCATAATCCACTATGCTACCAGGTCTCCTTCCTATTGCACACAGTTTTTGTCCTCCAAAAGCTAAATTCTGTCATCAACCTGCCCTTTCAAGATAATTTCACTTCTTCTTATTGATGCAATTACACACACACACAATGATGCCTAGATCTGTGCCTCAAGTTCTTCCTGTCCATTTATCCACAGTCCTATGAATCCCAAAATCTCAAATATTGACTGATTACCAATAAACAAGGTAACTAGGGGTCAAAACATGTGAAACAGTTTATGACAAATTAATAAGTAAGTACAAGCAAGCCCTTGCTTACTTTGCTTATCAAAGTTGTCAAAGACTACATTTTGTTCAGATCCACAATTAGCAGTCAAGAAATCAAATGACATATTGCATTAGGCAAATATGGTGCAAAAGACCTCTTTAAAGTGTTATAGAGCAAAGATATCAGTTTGAGGACTAAGGTGCGACTAACCCAAGTCATGGTATTTTCAATTACTTCATATGCAAGAAGTCTTTCAGTATGAAAGTTGGACAATGAATACAGAAGACCATAGAAAAATTAATGCATTTGAATTATGGTGCTGGTGAAGAATATTGAAAAGTGCGATTAACTTCCAGAAAACAGACAAAGCTGTTTTGGAAGAAGTACAGGCAGAATGGTCCTTAAAAGCAAGGATGGTAAGACTTCATCACTGTTACTTAGGACATGTGGTCAGGAGGGACTAGTCCTTGGAGATAAAACATCATACTTGATAAAGTGGAGGGTCAGCAAATAAAAGGAAGACACCCAATGAGATAAATTGAAAAGTGGCGGCAACAATGGATTCAAAAAACAATTGTGAATACAGCACAGGGCTGGGCAATGTTTTATTCTGTTGTGCATAAAGAAAACTAAATTGATGACACCTAACAATTAACAATCTTGAGAGAAAAGAGAAAGCAAGAAGTCAAACTGATTCTAAAATTGCCAGAATAAGTAAATTAGTCAACACCTACAGATAGTAAATTGTAGAACAAAGTATAATCATTGAAGAAGATAACCTAGACATAGTAGGTGAATCAGGAATCTGCAGCACCATGAATTAAAATATCAATAATCATTACTATAATTATGTTGCATATAATTTATAATTGTACCTTTTATTAATAAAACATTTATTGATTATTATCATTCCTAGTAAGAATGCAAAAGGTTATAGGGAGCTCTCAGTGACATGAAACGTTGTAAACATTTAAAAGTCATGAATACAGAAAATTGTTCACTGGAAATGTCAATGGCAACATCATCAGTAGCCTTCAAAAGGAGAGAATAATAGCAGCCAGTCTGTGAGCACTGTTAACATAAATGGGTAATGAAAAATTCAAGAAGTAATAGATTTTTAGAGGTATGGTGGAAAATGGAATTGTTAAAGGAGGAAGTATTAGGATAAGGTGAGAGAATAAAGGATTGTGATCCAAGTAAAGATTGTAACTTTTTGTAGACACTAAGCAAAAGATAATCATCCACTCTAGAAAAGGGGAAAATAATTTACTTCTGATGTTTCTTTCACAAAACTGTCATAACAGGAGTCACCCATATCTGAGAAGATATGTAGACTTGATGGCAGACTAGACAGAAAGGTTGTGCAGAAGCCACTTTGGCAAAAACACATAAAACCAGACAAAACAGATTCATTGGATGGTCCCAGAACTCTGAGCTTCAGATAAAGGGATAAATAAGTGGGTTGAATGCTTACGAGGAGAAAGAATATGAACAGAAGCAAGAAAGGAAGTGGCTTCTGATTTGGGGTGGCCAGTGTGACAAACCACAGTGACTTTGAGCAGGAGTGAGAAGATGAGAGACAAGAGAGCATTCCCATCGCAAAAGCCTACTTATGACTTATCAAAGGTGTGATTTTTTTCTTTCTCTCTCTTTTTCTTTTTCTCTTTCTACTCATTTCCTCTCTGGTGACCAAAGGTGAGACTTGTATGAATTGACAGCCTAGGGAAAGTCTCATGTGGGTACTTCAGTTGGGCACATAATCAAACAAGGAAGAAACAACAGAAAGAAAACATGAGCAGTCTCCTCCAAATTGGACTTGACCATCCTGGTCTGGTTCTTACTAGGATAAACAGCTATACAGACTTGAGGGAATGAAAAAAAGGGGGGAAAGGCTGGTGATAGAACAGAAATACACAGCAGGAACATTAAAATTTCTCAGGTGCCTATGAAGGAAAGAGTCCATTATGTTGCACTAATGTTTAACTTTTATTTTCCCACTGTTGCTTCATGGCTGTTTGGGTTTTGTTTTATTTTTATTTTTTTCCTTTCTTTTTGTTTTTTTCCAATTTTATTTTAATTATATTGGGTTTTTTTGTTTGTTTGTTTTATAATTCTAATTTTTGGTTTTGTGATTTTGGTCATCCTGATATAATGTGGGACAGTTTTCTCTTCTAATCTCGCTCTATAGGTACAGAAACTTCAGCCATACAGCCAAGTAACAACTCTACCTACTAATTGGGCAAAAGTAACAGAGCAGCATCTCAAACAACACCTAGTAAAAACACTCTGTATACAAACCATGAGCTGAGAAGTCCATCTCCTGATCACGTCTACCAGGAGACAATTGAAGAGTGCTTAACAATGCCTAAAAACCAGCATAAATTTTCATCTTCCATGCAGAAACAAGACAGAGTAGGTCAATCAAATGATCAAAGAGAAGAGCTAGAAAATGTTTTTGAGGGAGAATAAACTCTATAACTACCTTAATAAAGAATTCAGGAGAACAATATTGAGACACATTCAAATGTTCCACAGAATGGTTGAGGAAAATAAAGAAGTCCAAAAAATGGTATAAGAACAATCAAACAAAATAGTTATAGCTTTGGAGATAATACAAAACCTACAAATGGAGGTCTAGAAGATTAATACTAAAATATAAGAAATGGACAATACACTGAAAGGGCAAAGAAATAGAATTAAGTTGGAAGCCAGAATTAGCGAGCTTGAAGATAAATCTCTCAATACTGCTAAGAGAAGATCAAGAAAAAGTAATGAAGAAATCTGAAGAAAGACTAATACTTATGTGGGACAACATGAAGAGGAGTAAACTATGGGCAATTGGAATTCCAGAATAGGAAAAGACAGAGAAAACCACAGAAAAGATAGTCAGAGAGCTGCTGGAAAAAAACTTTCTATAATGTCTTGAAAGATGAAAAGATAATTAATCAAAAAGATGAATGTCATCTTATTTGAATGAACCCCAAGAAGGATATACCCAAAAGACATATGATAATCAAAATCTCCAAAATCAAAGACAGGGAAAGAATCCTAAAAGCAGGTAAGGAAAAAAGAAAATGTTACCTACTAAGGAAAACCAACAAGACTAAGCACTGATTTCTAAGCAGAAACCATGCAGGCAAGAAGACAACGGGGAAACATATACAAAACTTTGAAAGAATAAAACTTACAACCAAGAATCATATATCCAGCAAAGCAATCCATCAAATATGACAACAAAATGAGAATATTTCAGGATAAACAAAAAATAATTTTGTAAAACACAAGTCAGTGTTTCAAAACATGCTAAAGGGGAACAACAAACAAGATGGCGGATTGGGTGGACGTATAGCAGAGAGCTCCGCCAACAACAACACAGAATGCCTGACCAAGCAGGCTCAGGGAATGGTCCCAGAACTCTGAACCACATATAAAGGAATACTTAGAAGGTTGGAAGGCTCACAGCTGGGGGTATCTGTGGCAGAAGCAAGAAATCTATTGCTTTCTAGTCCAGGCTGCTCGGCTGCCCTAGGAGCCGCCATCTTGGGTGAGACCACATGGGGGGAGGATCAGAGCGGCCACAGTCGCCTGGAAGAACTGCTAAGATAAAGGTGTAGACATTCTTTTCTTTGGTATCTTCATTGGTCCCTTGCTGTCTGCGCACCTCCATTCTGGTGACTATAGGGGTGCCTGAGCTAGTGGGCACCCCAGCCCCACCCTCGGAGGGTTCT
>NW_006408673.1:4834818-4846736 GCF_000296735.1 Chrysochloris asiatica
GTAATTTATTATATATGCCCGAGTGGGTTTTTTTGTTTGTGTGTTTTTTTTAAAAAAGCTAAAGTGGATAAAGAGAAATACTTTTAACTGATGGTATATGAGGGGATTATAATCAATGTAATGAAACAAGTTATATGAATTGTTGAATGTGAAACTGATGATGTGCCCTGTGAATTTTCACTCAATCCACAATAAAAACCTTAAATTAAAAAAAAAAAAAGAAGACGCTTATTCTTTGAAAGGATTAATAAAATACTACTAATTTTAAAAATCTGGCAAATCTAACAAAGGAAAAGAGGGAGAAGACGCAAATAACATGCATAAGAAACCACATGGGTGATATCACAACAGAACCAATGGAAATAAAAAGGTTAATAGAATACTATGAAGAATTGTACTCCAACAAATTTAAAAACCTAGAAGAGCAGACACAAATCTCACTCAAGCTATCCCAGAATTTAGAAAAGGATTAAAAAAACTTCTTAATATATTTTCATGAAGCAAGCATAATCCTCATACCAAAATCAGGGAAGGACATTAATAAAAAGAAAATTATAGACCATTATCCCTAATGAACATAGATGCAAACATTCTCAACTACTCCTAGCCAATAGAATTCAACTACATTAAAAAAAAAAAAAAAATGTTGGATTCATACCAGGGATTCAAGGATAGTTCAATATTAGGGGGAAAATCAGCATAATTTACCCTATAAATAAAAAAAAGAAAAGAATCACATGATCATACCAATGATGCAGAAAAGGCATTTGACAAAAATCCAACACCATTCTTAAAAGAACACTCAACAAAGTAGAAATTCCTCAACATAATATATATAAAACCAACAGTCAACCTCACTGTCAATGAAGAGAAACCGAAAGCAATCCCTTTGTGAACAGAAACCAGAAAAAGATGTTCTTTACCACCATTCCTATTCAGTATTGTGATCGAAGACTTAGCCAGAACTATAAAGCAAGAAAGGGAAGTTATAGGCATACAAATTGGCAAAGAAATAAAATTCTCCCTATTTTCAGATGATATGATGCTATACATAGAAAATCACAAAGAAATGGCAAAAAGAATTATTGGAACTCACTGGAAATTTTCAGAAAAGTGGCAGGATAAAAGATCAGCATACAAAAATCAGTTGAATTCTTCTATACTAATAAAGACAACATCAAAAAGGAATTTAGGAAACAATACCATTTACAGTAGCTGCCCAGAGGATAAAATACTTAGGAATAAGTCTAAACAGAGAAACAAAAGACTTTACAAAGAAAACTACAAAACACTACTGCAAGAAACCAAAAAAGATTCACAAAAATGGAAGAATACACCAGGCTTATGGATAGGAACACTTAATATTGTGACACTGTCAATACTACCCAGAGCAATCTAAAGATTTAATGCAATCCAGGTCCCATCAACATTCTAAAGAGATGAAAAAAATGCTTACAAACTTTATATGAAAAGGAAAGAGACCTCAGATAAGCAAAGCACATCTTATGAAGAACAAAGTTGGAGGCCTCTTACTTCCTGCATTCAAATTTTGCTACACAGTAACAGTAGTCAAAGCAGCCTGGTACTGGAACAATGAAACTGAGAACCCATAAGTAAATATATCCATATACAGTCAACTGATCTTTGACAAAAGTCCAAAATGCATTAAATGGGGAAGAGACAGTCTCTTCAACAAAATTTGCTTGAAAAATTGGATTTGGATTTGCAAAAGAATAAAACAAAACCCGTATCTCACACCATATACAAAGACTAATTCAATATGGATTAAAGACTTAACAATAAATCTCAGAACTATAAAGATTATCAATGAAAAAAACAGGGACAAACTTAGAGGATCTAATGCATGGTATACATAAACTATAAAACATTGCAAAAAACACATAAACAATAGAAGACAAAATAGATGGCTGGGAAATAGTAAAAATTAGAAAATTGTGAACATCAAAAGACTTCACCAATAGAATAAAAGGGAGCCCAAAATTATAATGGTGTATCAAACAAGGGACTAATCTTTAAATTTTATAGGAAACTTTAATACCTCTACAAGAAAAACACAAATAACCCGGTAAAAACTGGGCACAGTATATGAGCAACACTTCATCAAGGAAGACACTAGGCAGCAAATAAACATATGAAGAATTGTTCAAGATCATTGGCCATTAGATAGATGCAAACCAAAACAAAAATGAGATATCATCTCACATCAGCATTAACAGCAACGTTCAAAAAACAGAAAATAACAAATGCTGGATAGGGTGTGGAGAGACTGGGACTCTCATACATTGCTAGTGGGACTATAAAATGGTTCAACCACTCTGGAAAATGTATGGCACTTCCTCAGAAAGTTCTAAATAGAAATACATATGATCCAGCAACCTCTCTACTTGGTATATATCTACAAGAAATACAAGCCAGAACACGAGTAGATCTATGCACACCAATATTCATCACAACACTATTCACAATAGCAAAAAGACAACCTATGTGCTCATCAATAGAAACACAAACTTTGGTACATGCACACAATGATATATATGCAAAATGGAATACTACGCAACCTTGAAGAATAATGATGAAGCTGCAAAAGGCCTCATAACATGGATGAACATTAAGGACATTATTCTGTGTGAAATTAGCCAATCACAATTTCAAAAAGGCAAATATTACATGAGACCATTATTGTAAAAGCTTAAGAAAAGATTTCCATACTAAAAGAAAAATTATTTGATGGTTACCAGAAGTGGTAGGGAAGGGAGAGTAATTCACAGGATAGGGGGCAGATACTTGATAGCTCAGGTGATAGGGAGGGCAGTATACAAGGAGGGGGAGGGCAATAAGCAAGAAGAGAGGGGTGGTAGATGAGCAATGAAAATAGAAGACTTAGGGAAGTATTCATGGGCTAAATGGAATAGAAGTAAATAGTGATGTATACAGCCCTGGAACAACAGTGCTCTGTGATACAGGGATTGAGACAAAATTGAATGGGTAAAGGAGGGGAAAATTGTTTAGGAGCTTGATTGTCTTAGGGATATTGTTTTCCCCTGACTGTTATTGTTGTTAAGTGCCATCAAGTCGATTCCAACCCATAGTGACCCTGTATAGGGTTTCCAAGGAACAGCTGGTGAGATTCAACCACCGACCTTGCAATTCAAATGACTTTGCATTCTGATACATTAGCCCACAGCATCACACTGAACTCCTTCCCCTGCCTATTATTGTAAAATAGACATTTAAGAGTGATGAAAATAAATATTGGGGATTTTGTTTATAAAAAGCTTGTAAACCCATCTTCAGCCTATAACTGATTAGATTAGCTAAAAGGGAAATTAGAATTTGACCAGGTTAATAGGCTTCTTGTTAAGCCTTTTTGAAGTATGGGACCTATGTGGAATCTTGAGCCCCACCCAGAAGACATTCCCATTTGCAAAGGCATGCAGACCATCCCAGGACGGAACAGAAGATAATTTTTTGAAAGAAAGACGAGCAGAAAAAAGTAGACTGGCTGTTAGAATGTCAAGCAAGCTGTTTGCAAGAAAAGTCAGCCCATCAGGGAAAACCCCTTTCTAAAACTGAAACTCAAAGGAAACCTATGAGCAGTCTAGTATGCCCACTAGTGACAATCCTGGTCTACTTGTGAATGAAAGTGGGGGAAATGCAACAATGAAGACATGAGCTGAATCTGGCCATGGTCCATTGACACCCATTGACCTTGCGATGAGAGAGAGAAGAGGAAGAGCTAGCTGGTCTGAAGTTTAGAGAGATAATGTGAACTTCTAAGTCCATGGACACAGACCCAGCCACTGGGGGCAAGAGCTGAGAGTGAAGCAGTTAGCTGGTCTGAAGTGTGGGGAGGTGTGTCAGAACTCCCAAATTTGCAAATAGTATCCATTTGACCTAGCTTATGGGTTACTCAAAATTCCTATCGAAATGAAAGGATTTTTCATATTAGGATCAAGCTTGTTTCCTTAGCTCATCAGGTAGATAGGAATAGGCAAATAAGGCATTGGCTATCAAAAAGGGAGGGCTATAAAGGAAGGAAGTGTCTGGTTTACAAATTTTCATGAGTATTCTTAGTTTCAGAATTAGCAGGGTAAGGTAGAATCTCCACTGAATAGTTTTACTCTTTTCCAGACGGATCTGGTGAAAGGGGAGGGGTCATACAGAGAATAGGATTTTACGGTTAATTGTGAGTAATTGTTATTAGCATTAATCATGATTGTCACATCTGTAACTATAGATGTATAACTAAAAGGGAGGAGTAGTTAATCTTTCATTTCAGGAACAAAGGATCCCAGAATCCTCAAGAAGGATGAGTATGAATGGACCATAAGATCATACCCAGAAAAGTAGCAACAGCAGACAGGGTGGCAGAGGCGATGGCATAGAGACATAGAGCAACTGAGGACTGTAGGCCAATGGACTGAGAAAGGCTGTGAGCCTGCAGGCCAGAGGCTGGCTTGAAAAAATGTGCCCTTTGGACATTTAAATGAATATATATTTTTGTTTTATATGTATACATACAATTTTTTGCTTTATTAATTTGTGAAAAATAAATGTAAAAAGGAAGCTACAAGGTAGAAAAAGGATAACTGTTGCTACAGGGAGGGGAATTTAATTATTGATATGAAACAAAGCATATGATTAGTTGAAAGTAAGACTGATGATCTTGTCTGTTTAATTTCACTCAATTCACAATAAAATTTTTAAGAAGATATGCAGAGAAATCTGCACTGATTTGATGTAGACTATATCATAATCACTTCTTGTAGCTCTGGATGCCTATTTCTGAGACATGAGTATAAAGACAGGGATATTGCAAAGACATCTCCACCCTTTTAAATAGCACAAATATTTTCTCAGTCTGCAACTTTTCAAGATAATGTTTTCCTTCCATACTTTCAATTTAACATTTCAACATCTTTCTTAATAACTTTGAGTCTAAATTATGCTATATGATGACACAAAATATTCAGAATGTATTATTGCAAACAAACAAACAAAAAATGGCACCAGCCATCCCCACAAAACTTTACTCAGTTAGGCTCAGTAATTCATTGCAATGGATACACAGAACTTAGACACCATACTCACAGTTATGGGGCTTATTAAGAAAGTTAACAGGTTACAATGCAAGATCAGAAAATGGTCAAGATACAATTCTTTGGTAACAATGCTTCTCTTGTATCCTTGTCCACTTGGCCTGGACTCTGCCCTACTCAGGCAATGTTACAGAGCTCTTTTAGAACTGCTGATAAATGATCAATGGGCACACCAGTCTTCTATAAGCCTCAACCCAAAGATGCTGAGCTTGAGCTCCATGGGTCAGCAATTAAGTACCAGAGGCACCCCACTCCACAGTGGTCCTCCTGCCCTAAGGAACTCATTTTTACTAGCTCTAGGAGTTGGGAAGCCCCTCTCTCTGGTGCCCTGATTCTTGGTGCTGATGCTGCTGCTGGTGCTGCTTATCCTGCTATCATCTGATAGTCTTGCGGTATCGCAGCTGTCTGCTCCCTGTATTGAGAAGGCCCATTGCCCAGGGGTCTTGAGGACCAAAGGACATGCTCTTCTCCTGTCTCTTCCTCTTTGATTGTAGTAAGATCCCTGCTCCTGCTTCTGAAATGGCTCAATTTTATTCCCATCTTAGAGTTCAAAATTTTTACAATTACAATTAACACTGTTAGGAATCATTCACAACTGAGTCATATAATCCTATCAGCATTTTCTCCCATCTTCTCTCATGCAGACCCCTCCGGGAGAAATCGTTTTGTGGGAATTCACAAAGACAGAAGAAACATTAAATATGTCAATGTACTATAGTTATCTATCAAATAACCTATATTAAAACAAATGTTAAGACAATTTTTCAAACAGTCACTAAAATGGGCAGGTGACTGGCAGTGTATGATATTGAGCACTTCCAAATTTATCTCCTGAAAGAATTCACACTCTCAAATTCAACAGAAGTCAAAATGAAATTAGAATAAAGGGCAGTAATCTACAAAGCATGTAGTTTAGTGACTGGCCCACACGATTTCATAAATAGAGGGTGGTTGGAACCTGCCCTTCAGTTCATAATAATAGCCTGTCATGGTTTCTAAAGCAAGCAGGAAGGAATGGGGGAGTGATCTTGTGATCTGAGGAGGAGATACTGTATATTTGGAAAATTCCATTTAAATAACCCGATTGTAACAAATCCCCTTCCCAGATGCCCATTCTAGGAGACTGGAAAGCAGCAATTAGAATGGGTGGGCTGCAAAAGTCAACTTAACACAGATTGACAGATAGGCCTACCAGAAGAGGCATCCCCTGAACTTCATTATTCTAACAATAATACCTTTATTTACATAGGAAAGTGGATATATTGTGTTCAACAAAGCATTTCAATAAGTAGAAACATGCTGCTAAAAGAATAGACCACCACCACAAAGAACTTTAATTTAAAGATACAAAAACCACTGTGACAATTATTTGTATAATCCCTACAGAAAATAATGAAATAGCTTTCTTCGTAAGCCTTGCAAATCACAACCATAGCAGCTTAGCATGTGCAGTCCCATATGGGGAGACTGCTTCTCAGAATGGGGCCAGAAACTCAGGAATTCAAGTTCTTACATCAGAACTAGGGAAAACTGGACATTAAATTGTTTGTTAATAGTAAGTATCAGGTAATTAATTATTCTATATATCTCTGCATCTTTGTATATTGTGCATATGTGTGAAGAATTTGTGTTTGTGTGCTATTTCAGAGTTTCTGTTTTTTTCTTTTACTTTTTTTCTGATTCAGAACTGAGAAGAAATATTTGCTTGTTATGAATTTTCTAATTCAATAAGACTAGTGATGGTTATGGAAAAACTCTAAGAGTCTGCTACCAATTTGTAACACACACCCTGAACAGATCAACAAGTGGGAAAGCCAAAAGTGTGGGAGTTGCCCTCCGCCCCTTATAGTTGAGAGCCTTTGATGCATTTTGGCTTTCTTGTATGTCAAATGGACAGACTGAACTAGGTATGATCAAATTCTGGCTTTACCATTTAATTACTATAATCTTAAGCAAATTGCTTAACTTCTTTATGTCTCCATTTAGCCATCTGTAAAACAAGGAATTTTAATACTACCTACCTCATAAACTGAGGTGTGAAGTCCTGGTGTGGCACTGTAGGAAAAACATTAGACTACTAACCACAAGGTTAGTGGTTCAAATCCATCATTCATTCCTTGGAAAATCCTATACAGGGACGCTTTGAGTTGTAACCAACTTGATGGCATTTAACTAAACCAACCTCATGAGCTGTAAGTTTAAGCATTGGACTGCTAACTGCAAGATTGGTGGTTCAAACCCAGCAGTCACTCCTTGGAAACCCTTTGTGGTCCCTGTCTCTTTCTTAAGTCTGTATACTATAATGTTGTCATGATCCACACAATCGAAAGCCTTTGTGTTGTCAATAAAGCACAGGTAAACATCTTTCTGATATCCTCTGCTTTTAGCCAAGATCCATCAGACATCAGCAATTATATCCCTCATTCCACAGCCTCTTCTGAATCCAGCTTGAATTTCTGGAAGTTCTCTGTCAATGTATACTTGCAGCCATTTCTGTATTACCTTTAGCAAAACTTTACTCGTATGCGATAATTCCCACATTCTGTTGGGTCACCTCTCTTTAGAATGGACACAAATATGGATATCTTCCAATCAGTCGGCCAGATAGTTGTCTTCCAAATTTCTTGGCAGAGATGAGTGAGTTCCTCCTGTGCTGCATCACTTTCTTGAAATATATCAATTTTTATTCCATCAATTCCTGGTGCCTTGTTCTTTGCCAGTTCCTTCAATGGACCTTGGACTTCCTCCTTCAGCATCGTGGGCTCTTGATCATATGTAACCTCTTGAAAAAGTTGAACATTAACCATTTCCTTTTGGTACAGTTACTCTGTGTATTCCTTCCATCTTCTCTTGATGCTTCCTGCATCATTCAATAATTTTCCCAGAGAATCTTTCAATAACGAAAGTTGAGGCTTGAAATTTTTCTTGAGAAGCATGAGTATTCCAGAACACTTAATTATGCTCATGAGGAATCTGCACCTGGACTATAAGGCAACCTCAAAGAAAATGAACACTTCACAACATACCAAGAGAATGAAAATCCAGGAAGAACATGGAAACATTAAAACTATGAGGAAACTCACAGGAAAGAACAGAAAAAGCATGAACTCAACAAAGGAAGACATATGGAACAAAGAAAGCAGCAACACCACACACACACACAAAACAAACAAACAAACATAATGACAGAAATTAATCAATACCTATCGATAATTACACTGAATGTAAGTGGATTAAATGCACCTGTTAAGAGACAGAGGGTGGCAGACTAGATAAGAAAACAAGATCCTTCAATATGCTGTCTTCAAGAGACACATCTCACACACAGAGACAAAAACAGATTAAAAGTCAAAGGATGGAAAAAAATATATGAAGCTAATTGCAATAAAAAATGAACAGGAGGGTCAGTACTAATCTCTAATAAAATAAACTTTAAGGCTAAAAACAGCATAATAGATAAAGATGGACATTATGTCATGATTAAAGGGACAATTGAACAAGATGAAATAACCATAATAAATATCTATGCTCTCAATGAAAGAGCTCCAAAATATGTAAAGCAAATTTTAATACATTTGAAGAAAGAAATAGATGAATCTACAATAATAGTGGGTGATTTTAATACACCACTTTCAAAACCGGATAGAACAACCAGAAAGAAACTTGATAAAGACACAGAAGAATTAAACAACACAATCAGCCAATTGGATCTCATAGATGTATACAGAGCACTCAACCCAACAACTGCACAATACACATAATTTTCCAATGCACATGGAACAGTCTCGAGAATAGACCACAACTTAGGCCACAAAACGAATCTCCATTAATTTACAAATATCAAAATACTACAAAGCATCTTCTCAGACCACAATGCTATCAAATTAGAAATCAACAATAGGAAGACCAAGGAAATCCAGTCAAATACATGGACACTGAATAACACCCTGCTGAAAAGTGACTGGGTAGTAGAAGAAACTAAACGTGAATTCACAAAGTTCCTAGAAACAAATGAAAACAAAAACACAACATACCAAAATCTTTGGGATATGGAGAAAGTGGTACTGAGAGGACAATTTATTGCAATAAACACATGCATTCAAAAAGAAGAAAGAACCAAAATTAACACATTAACACAACATCTACAACAATTAGAAACAAACCAACAAAGATGAGAGCAGAAATAAATGAGATAGAAAACAGAAAAACTATAGAAAGAATCAACAGGACAAGAAGCTGGTTCTTTGAAAGAATTAACAAAATCAACGGACCTTTGGAAAACCTAACAAAAGAAAAGCGGGAGAAGACACGAATAACACGCATTAGAAAACACATGGGCAATGTGACAACGGAACCAAAGAATAATAACAGAATACTCTGAAGAGATGTACTCCAACAAATTTGAAAACTTAGAAGAAAGGGATACATTTTTAGATAAACATGACCTACATAAACTTACACACAATGAAGTAGAAAACCTGAACAGAGGCATAACAAAAGAAGAAATTGATCAGACATCAAAAGACTCCCAATCAAAAAAAGTTCAGGCCCAGATGGCGTCACTGGTGAATTCTACTAAACATTCAAGGAAGAGCTGGTGACAGCTCTTCCTTGAATGTTGAATAATTTGAGTAGACTCAAATTATTCCAAAATATAGAGGAGGATGGAAAACTTCCTAATACAATTTAAGAAACAAGCATAATCCTCATACCAAAACCAGGGAAGGGCGTCACTAAGAAAGAAAATTATAGACCAATATCCCTCATGAACACAGATGCAAAAATTCTCAACAAAATCCTAGCCAACAGAATCCAGCAACATAACAAAAAGATAATACATCATGAGCAAATGGGATTCATATCTGTGATGCAAGGATGGTTCAACAATAGAAAAACGATCAATGTAATCTACCCAAGAAAGAAGAAAAGAGCCACATGATCATATCAATTGATGCTGAAAAGGCATTTGACAAAATCCAACATCCATTCCTGATAAAAACACCCAACAAAATAGGAAATGAAGGGAAATTCCTCAACAAAATTAAGAGCATATATACAAAACCAACAGCCTACACTACTCTCAGTGGAGAGAAACTGAAGCCTTCCCTCTGCGAACAGGAACCAGACAAGGATGCCCTTTGTCACCACTCCTATTCAATATTGTGCTGGAAGTCTTTGCAAGAGCTATACGGCAAGACAGGGAAATTAAAGGCATCCAAACTGGCAAAGAGGAATTAAAACTCTCCATTTTCAGACGATATGATCCTATACGTATAAATCCCCAAAGACTCAGCAAAAAAGCTATTAGAACTCATTGGAAGATTCAGCAAAGTAGCAGGATGTAATATCTACATACAAAAATCAGTTGGATTCCTCTATACCAAAAATGACAGCATTGAAAAGGACATTAGGAAAGCAATACCATTTACAATAGCCACACAAAGGATGAAATATCTTGGAATAAATATAACCAGAGAAACAAAGGACTTATACAAAACACTACTACAAGAAACCAAAAGAGGCTTACAAAAATGGAAGGATTTTCCATGTTCCTGGATAGGAAGATTTAACATTGTGAAAATATCAATACTGGCCAAAGCAATTTACACATATAATGCAATCCCAATCCAGATTCAAGTGGCATTCTTCAAAGAGCTGTAAAATACAATTACAAACTTTATATGTAAAGGACAGAGACCCAGGATAAGCAAAGTACTGCTTAAGAAGAATAAGGTTGGAGGACTCTCACTTCCCAACTTCAAAATTTACTACACAGCTACAGTGGTCAAAACAGCTTGGTACTGGTACAATGAAAGGTACATAGATCAATGGAACAGAATCAAGAATCCAGAAATTAACACATCTACATACAGCCAATTGATTTTTGACAAAACACATAAATGTATTGCATGGGGAGGTGATAGTCTCTTCAACAGATGGTGCTGGCAGAACTGGAAGACCTTCACCTCATACCTTATACAAAAAACCAACTCAACATGGATTTAAGACCTAAATATTAATCCCAGAATTATGAAGGCCATCAATGAAAAAATCGGGACAAATGTGAGGGTACTAATTCAAGGAATACACAGACTATAAAACATTTTTTAAACCACACAAATAAATGTGACAAAATAGATGAGTGGGACATACTAAAAATTAGAAACTTATGTGCATCAAAAGACTTCAGCAGAAAAGTAAAAAGAGAACCCACAGATTGAGAAAAAAATCTTTTGCAATAACACATCAGACAAGGGACTCATTTCTAAAATATATAGGAAACTACAACACCTCTACAAGAAAAAGACACATCACCCAATCTAAATTGGGCACAGGACATGAACAGACACTTCACCAAGGAAGAAATCCGGGCAGCCAACAAACATACGAAGAAATGGTCATGATCACTAGCCATTAGAAAGATGCAAATCAAAACAACAATGTGATATCATCTCACACCACCAATAACAGCAAAGATGAAAAAAAAAAGTAGAGGACAATAAATGCTGATAGGGATGTGGAGAGACTGGAACACTCCTACATTGCTGGTGGGACTGCAAAATGGTCCAACTTCTCTGGAAAGGAATATGGCTCTTCCTCAGAAGGTTGGAAATAGAAATATCTTATGATCCAGCAATTCCTCTACTTGGTATTTACCCAATAGAAATACAAGCCACAACATGAGAAGATATATGCACACCAATGTTCATAGCAGCACTATTTACAAGAGCAAAAAGATGGAGACAACCAAAGTGTCCATCAACTGAAGAATGGATAAACAAATTGTGGTACATACAC
>NW_006408673.1:4847836-4850041 GCF_000296735.1 Chrysochloris asiatica
ATACTTCTCAATGTTGTCCATAGCTTGTCATGATCCACACAATCGAAAGCCTTTGCGTAGTCAATAAAGCACAGGTAAACATCCTTCTGATATTGAGGACATTATGTTGAGTGAAATTCATCAGTCACAAAAGGAGAAATACTGCATAGGACCACTACTGTAAAAGAGTAAGAAAAAGAACCAATACTAAAGGGGAGTGGATTATTTGATGGTTGCTGGAATGTAGGTAGGGTTGGGGTGAGGGGAGGGAGGGGAAGGTGGAGCACAGGGCAGGGAATA
Source organism: Chrysochloris asiatica (assembly GCF_000296735.1). NCBI lineage: Eukaryota > Metazoa > Chordata > Mammalia > Afrosoricida > Chrysochloridae > Chrysochloris > Chrysochloris asiatica. The sequence goes on from NW_006408673.1 coordinate 4,848,116, forward strand.
GACACAGGATAGTTTGGATGCTAGGGAGGGGGACAATATACAAGAAGGGAGGCGGGAATGGAAGAACAAAGGAGATGGGAGAACAATTAGGCAGGTTTACATGGGCTAAGTTGGACAGAGGTAAAGAATGATGTATACACAACCTTGGAACAACAGGGCTCTGGGATACAGAGATTGAGACATGGCTGGAATGGGGGAAAAGGAGGAAAATAATGTTAAGATGCCTGGCTGTCTTTTGAATCTTGGTTTTCCTTGCATTATATTATAAAATAGACACTGAAGAGTGAGAGAAAGAAATAGCCAGAAACACCACCATAGAAAGCTTGTAAATCTGTCTTCTGCCTATAACTAATTGGAATACCTAAAATGGGGAAACAATGTGCCCAGTAAAGGAGCCTTCCTGCGGAGCCTCTGCATTACATAAGACTATAGGTGGAATCCTGAACCACATCCAGATCTTCAGAGATAGGAAATTTCCACTTGAAAGGACGAGCAGACCAGCCTAGAGCAACTAGAAAAACAGAAGCTACTTCTTGAAAGAAAGACCTACAGGAAAAATGCAAAACAATATAGGCAGACCGACTGTTACTACAAGAACAAGCAAGTTGCTTGCCCAGGAGACATCAAGGCAAGTGGTCGGGTCGCCTCAATGCAAACCCCCTTCCAAGACTAAGACTCAATGGGAATACACGCTCTGATTGTTGATCACATTCATCACCGATAAGGGTAAGTGAAGGAAAAACAGCAATGAAGCTGCAAGCTAATCCCTACAATGTTCAATAGACTCTGGTGAACCCAGGTGGAGACCTGGTTGACCAGCAGTGTGGCAGGACATGGGGACTCTTGGGCCCAGAGTCAGTGACATAGCCACAGAGGATTAGAGTGGAGAGCGAAGTGTCCAGCTGATAAGAAGAGAGGGCATATGCACAAGAATATCCACACTTGCAGATAATACCCACTTGACCTAGCCTCAATGACTGGATGATCAGAGCTCAACCAAAAGAAGAAAGAAGAGGAAAAAAAGAGTAATCGGTTACAATTTGATGAACTTGATCTACACCTATGGATGCAGTAGCTCAAAAGAATAAACAAACCTTTCCAGCAAGTATCATTCCTACCCCCTCCACACATAGAATAAAATAAACAGGGATGGGCAACTTGGACATTGGCTATCCAAAATGGGGGGGGGGGTTAGGGGGGGCTACAAAGTTAAGAAGTGACTGGCTTACAAGCTTTCAAGAGGGAACCTAGATCCAGAGGGCATGAAGGAAGGTAGAATTTCCACTGGGTAGTATCCAATCTGTCCAGATGGGGCTGATGAAATGAAATGTGGATAGGTCTCTTGTGATACAATAGTGAATAATTGTTATCAGGACTGATTGTGAGAGTTGGAAATGTAAAGGTAGATGTTTTGTAGCAAGGAGGGGAATGATTATCTTTTCAGTCTAGGAACAGAGGTCCCTGGGACCATCAAGGGAGAAGAGTGGAGAGTGTGACACTACCCAGAGAAGCAGTGATGCCTGAGATGGAGGCAGAGATGATAACGTGGAAAGATGGAGCAGCTGGAGACTTTAGACACAGAGAGGGAGAGGGGCTGTGTGCTTATGATTGGGGGCAGGCTTGTAGTGTATACCCTTTTGTTGGTTGATGATGCATGGAGGGGATTGTAACCATGGCAATGAAATGATATACGATAGGATGAATGTAAAACTATTGTTCTCCTATGTAAACTATCACATAATTCACAATAAAGTATTTAAAAAAAAAAGAAAAGAAAAGAAATCAAATGATGTATTTCATTAGGCAAATCTGCTACACAAGACCTTTCAAAAGTGTTGAAGAGCAAAGATGTCAACTTAAGGACTAAGGTGCACCGGACCCAAGCCATGGTATTTTCAATAACCTCATTTGCATGTGAAAGTTGGA
>NW_006408673.1:4850351-4879085 GCF_000296735.1 Chrysochloris asiatica
AGGATCGGGCAGTGTTTCATTCTGTTGTGCATAAGGTTGCTATGGGTAGATACCGACTTGATGGTACCTAACAACAACAACATCAAATACTATAATGTCTGTAATGGTGAAATTACCACAATGTTTCAAAAGAGTATAAAATGAGGAGGTCATATTCTATTAAATTTATTTTATTAAAAATAATCCTTTATTAGACTCTCATAACTAAGTCTCTTTTAAGGACCTCCAACATCTTTAGAAAAAAGAAAAATGTATTTTTTCTGCATTTCAAATTAACTCATATAGCCATTTATTGTATAAATTTTGTTATTAGGTGCCTATGCACAACAGGACAAAACACTTTCCAGTCCTACATTATCCTCACAATCATTGTTATGTTTGAGGCCATTGTTGCAGCCAGTGTGTCAATACATATCTCATTGAGGATCTCTTTCCCACTGATCCTCTACTTTTAAAAAGCAGGATGTCCTTCTCTAGGAACTGATCCCTCCTGATATTATGTCCAAAGTATGTGAGACAAAGGCTTGTCATTTTCACTTCCAAGGAATTTCCTAGATGTATTTCTTTCAAGACAAATGTGTTTGCTTTTTTCAGCAGTCCATTGTATATGAATAATATTTAATGTTCTTTGAAAGCTCCATTATTCAAATACATCAATTCTTCTTATTCACTTTCAAAGTTTTCCCATGCATATGAGGCAAACACTTGGGTCAGGTGGACCTCAAAGTGACATCTTTGCTTTTGAACAATTTAAAGATGTCTTTTGCAGCAAATTTGCCCAATGCAATACATTGTTTGCGTTATTGACAGCTGTGTCCCTAGGCATTGATTGTGGATCCAGGTAAAATGAAATCCTTGACAACTTTAATCTTTTCTCTTATGAGGCAATGCCTATTGGTCTAGTTGTGAGGATTTTTGTTTTTTTATGTTAAAATGTAATCCACACTGAAAGTTGTGTTCTTTGATCTTCATCAGTAAGTGCTTTAAGTCCTCTTTGCTTTCAGTAAGTAAGGTTGTATCATCTATATATTCAATTCATGTTGTTAATGAGTCTTCCTTTAATCCTGATCCTGTGTTTTTTCTTCATTTTCTCAGAATGCATATTGAATAAGTATGGTAAAAGGATACATCCTGATGTGCACTTTTCCTGATTTTAAACTTCATGGTATTCTCTTGTTCTGTTGGAAGGACTACTACCTCTCAGTGTATGTATGGGTTCTTCATGAGCACAATTAAATAATTATCATAGAAAATGGTAAGCACTACTTCAGAAAGTAAAGATGTTTAAGTAAATACATAAACACGTAACTAACTATAGTTATTTTGTTGTTGTTGTTGTTAAATGTAGTCAATCTGGTTACAAATCATAACAACCCTGTATAGAGTTTCCAAGGAGCAACTAGTGAGTCTGAACTTCTGACTATTTAGTAATCAGTCCAGTGCTTCTCCTACATAGTCACACCAGGACTCCATAGTTAGTGAGAAGATAAACAGAAAAAGGTAGCCATTGCAACATAGTGTGATAAGAGAAATATTGGAAGTACAGTGGAACATAAAAGAAAGAGGACCATTGTCTGCATGGAAGTGTCAGGCAAAATTTCAAAAAGATTATAAAAGGAATATAGATACCTTCTCAACCTAGGAAAATTAGAAGACATTCAAAGCAAGGGCAATGGCATCTTCACAAATCTGGAGGCAGGAAAAGACATTGTCTATCTGAAGTGCTAGTAACAGTTTGATACTGTTAAAGGTTGAAGAATGGATGGAGAGAAAAAGCTAAGAGAAGAAACTGGAGACCCTAATAGGAAAGAGGTCAATAATGCCTGGCTACAGAATTAAGATTTTATCCTACAATTGGTACACAGATTGAAAACAACTCTGATAATGGAAAATTTGAAGACAGTCATTCTAGCAACAAAACAAAGCCTAGCTTGGATGAGAGACAGAAGCCCTGGTAAGAGTTGGGCAGTGTCTAAAATGAAGCAAGAATCATAATAAATGGAAATGAGAGAATGCATAAATAGATATCTCATTATTTTTAGTTGCCATCATGGTATCTATGACTTAGAGGTTCATGATCATTGGTATGTTGTCCATTGTTAGGAGTCACTGTGTTTTGAGTGCATTCCAACTCAGTGGCTCATCTTTCAGTACCATATCAAAAAATATTTTGTTGTTGTCCTTAGGATTTTTATTTGCTGATTATTAAAGGTAGACCACTGAGAACAAACAAGATGGTGGATCAGGTGGAAGTGCAGTGAGGAGCTCCATCAACAACAACACAGAATACCAGAACAAGCAGGCTCATGGGGTGGTCCCAGAACTCTGAACCACACATGAAGAAATATTTAGAAGGTTGGAAGAATTTGAAGCAGAAGCAAGAAATCCATTGCTTTCTAATTCAAGATTCTCAGCTGCTCCTGGAGCTGCCATCTTGGGTGAGACCAAGCACGGGAAGGATCAAAGCAGCCACAGACGCCTGACAAAACCACAGAGATAAAGGTGTAAACATTTGTTTGGTTGTTTTTTTTTTTTTTTGGTGTCTGCTCATTGGTCTCTCACTGTCAACACACCTCCATTCTGGTGACTAGAGGGGTGCTTAAGTGAGAGGACACCCCACCTCCACCCCTGGAGGGTTCTACTGCACACATTCACAGATCTCCAAATTTAAAGTGACAGCTTCCACTTAAAACCAAACGACAGTGCAAAATGGCCACATCTGGCCTTTAACTGTTTATCACTAGGAAAAAGGACTGAATGGGGATTGTGGAATGGGACAAGCAGACTAGAAAAGAAATAGGCCAAAAAATAAATCCTGAGTTACGTCGCAATGACCAACAGTGGCATCTTGAAATTTCTCAGGAAGAAGAGTGAAAAGGGAAGCCCATCTCCTGTTCACATCTACCTGGAGGCAATCAGAAAATATAAACTATACCAAAATACACACCCGTCTAGGTATTAAGGCCACAGATAACTCCTGAATATACCAAAAAACAAAACAAAAAAACAGTTCACCATATTAGCACATGTCCAGAAATGAGATAAAGTGACTGAGGCAAATGAGCTGGAAGGAGACCTATACTCCATACTGGAAGATGGGCAGGCTTTGGAAATGCCGGAGAAGAAATTCAGAAAAATGATTATAAAATGTATCAAAACACTATACAATGGAGTTGAGAAAAACAAGGAAGAAGTCAGGAAAGTGCTACAGGAACAAGCAAATAAGATAGATACAGCATTGGAAACAATACAAAACCTACAGAAAGAGGTCCAAATGATTAATAATAGAATATCAGAAATGGACAATACACTGAATGGGCAAAGGAGTAGAATTGAAGAGTTAGAAGCCAGAACTAGTTAACTAGAAGATAAATCGATCAACACTACTAAGATAGAAGAGCAAACACAAAAGAGGATCAAAAAGATCTGAAGAAGGCCTAAGGTTCATATTGGACAACAATAATAACTTAAGAATTATCGGCATTCCGGAACAGGAAGAGTCACACAAGTCCACAGAGGAGATAGTTGAAGAGCTTCTGGAAGAAACTTTTCTAACATCCTGAATAGAAAAAAAGATAAGCTTTCAAGAAGCTCAATGAACCCCAGGAAGAACAGACCCTAAAAGACAATAACCAAGACATATAATAATCTAGCTCTCCAAAATCAAAGATAAGGAGACACTCCTGAAAGCAGCTTGGGAAAACAGAAGTATAACATACAAAGGCAAGCAAATCAGATTAAGCTTCGATCTCTCAACAGAAACCATTCAGGCAAGATGGCAATGGGAAGACATATATAAAACCCTGAAAGAGAAAAACTGATAACCAAGAATCATCTACCCAGCAAAGCTGTCAATCAAATATGATGGTGTAATCAAAACATTCCAGGATAAACAGAAGTTAAGGGATTTTTCCAAAGCCAACCCTGCTTTTAAAAACATTCTAAAGGAAGTTCTGTGGACTGAGAACCAACAATAACAGACAACAACCAGAGAATGACATACATGGCAGCATCACCCTGAACTCAACTGACAAATGGAAGAGTCAAGAACAGAATAAAATTATAAGAACAGAGGATCTGGGATGTCAGTCTATGATCAAAACAATTGCAATGTGAAAGAAGGTAAACACAGAGGAACAGAGATCCAAGTGGTGGGAAGGTCAGGTAGATTACAGGATAAAATAGACTGTCTTAAATGGAGGGAAGAAGTAATGGAATATAAGATCCTGGTGTGGTGCTGTGGGTTAATGCATCAGACTGCAAAGCTGTTTGAACTGCAACGTCAGTGGTTCAAGCTAATCAGCTGATCCTCAGAAACCCTATACAGGGTTGCTATGGGTCAGAACCAACTCAGTGGCACTTAACAACAACAACTAAAGTAACCACAACAGTGGGATTGGGTTGGGGGCTTAGTTCAGGTGTTGGGGAGGGCAAACACAAGAAAGGGGAGGAGGTGGAAGAACAAGATAGATAGTGGAACACTGAGACATGTTTGCATGGCCAAAGTGAGAGAGAGGTAAATAGTGATGCATGCTCAACCTTGGAACAACAGGGCTCTGTGACATGGGGATCTAGGAATTGCTTGAAGAGGGGAAATAACACTAAAATGTTTGACTGTCTTATGAATATTGGTTTCCCTTGCCCACTATTGTAAAATAGACACTTGAGTGGGATAGAAAGGAATGTTGGGAAACATGATTAGAGAAAACTTGTAAGCCCATCTTCAACCTATAACTGTTTGGAATACCTAAAGGGGGTTCTAGAACTTGCCCAGTGAAACAGGCCTCTTGTATATCCTTCGCAGAGTATTGGACCTTAGGTGGACTCCTGAGTCCCATCCAGAACCTTCTGAAGTGGGACATCCCCACTAGCAAGGACAAGCAGACCAGCCTGGAACCGCTAGATTGATGGGAAGAGAGGGTCTAAGAGCTGCTGGCCAGGAGGCAGATTTGCAGAATGTGCCCTTTGGAGGTAAATTATTATATATGCCTGAGTGATTTTTTTGTGTGTTTTCTTTAAGTAAATCTAAAGTAAATAGACAGAAATACTGTTAACTGATGGTACATGGAGAGGATTATAATCATTGTAATGAAACAAGGTGTATGATTTGTTGAGTGTAAAACTGATGATCTTACTTGTAAACTTTCACTCAACTCACAATAAAAAAAGTAAAAAATGGTAGACCACTATGCCTTTCTTTCTAGTCTTAGTCTGGAAGCTATGCTGAAATATGTCTACCATGGATGGTCCTGCTGGCATTTGAAATGCAGGTAACATAGCTTCCAACTTCCAGCATTATAGCAACATGCAAACCACCACAGTACAAAAAATTGACAGATAAGTGGTGGAAATGCATACCTAGGGGAATGAATTTATAGAACTTGGTAATTGGTTAGATATGGATATTATAACAAAACCAGAAACAAGAATAACGGTGAGGTGTCAATCTTGAGAAATTCAGTGAAAGATCAGTGTGGGGAAGGCTTGTGAACTAGTGTTACTGCCTTTGAAACATCTATGTAATTTCCAAGTAGAGGTACTGGGTGTGGAAGCCAGTAGAGAGATTTGAGCTAATGATAGAAATCCGGGTGTGACGAAAACAGCTAGAGCTAAGGCCATGAATGAGTTTGCCCTGCTTCAGTGTAGAGATGAGAAGGTAGCATGAAGAGGAAGCCTGACATATGAGGTGAACAGAAACAACCCAATGCCTAAGAAGATGATGGAATCACAGAGACCACAGAGAAAAGGAAAGAATGGTTGCAAGTATCAAATGCTGATAGCAGACACACAAAAGAAGTACTATGTAAACATCTCCTGGATTTGATAACCAATGAACCATTATTGAGTTTGAGAGGAGCAGTAAGGGGAGGAAGTTAGTTGTGTGTGTTGAGGATAAAACAGAAAACAAGTGAAAGTAAGCATATCCAGCTTGCTCCAGACTATCACACAAGCAGCTTAGTTTAAACTCACAAACACACAGTCACATGTCAGACTACTTGTTAACTACAGCTAGTCTTGAGTAGACGATATGTTGTTGTTAGATGCTATCAAGTCAGTTCTGACTCAGAGTGATAAACAGAATTAAACACTGCCTGGTTCTGTACCATCTTACAACTGTTGTTATGTTTAAGCCCATTGTTGCAGACACTGAGTCAGTCCAACTCATTGAAGGTCTTCCTCTTTTTTGCTGACCAAGCATAATGTCCTATTCCAAGGACTGGCCTTTCCTGATAATATGTCCAAAGTATGTGACATCCTTAGTTCTAGATGGTATATTAAGTTACTATCTATGCAGTATGAGGCTAGTGATTGAGGAAGCACCCTTCTTCACTGCTAAGACCAATTGACTAATGCTTGAAAATGTGAGAGAAGAAATAGCCCTTCTTTCATACAATACTAATAACATTTTAAATGCAAATTCTCTTACAAGATGTAAAGAAAAAAAAAAAGCAAGTTCACTGTTAGCTGAAAATCACCCTTACCTAACCATTTTCTAAGAAGAGGATTGAATTGGGCAAGCCAGGTTCCAGTAAGAGTCTGAGAGCTGCAGGGGTCAAAGACAGAGAAAGGAGAGCATGAAAGAATGGAAAAATGTCATCCGGTCCAAATTTTTATTTAGCACTACTCTTGCTTCCCATGGTTCTGGAGGTCACATTGTCATAAGTACAAGGAGATAGATCTTCTAACAATTGAAAAAAGAATTATTTCCCCTGATTAAAGAGGGAGAGAACTAGTCTGATTCATAATTTCACATTGTCTAAACTCTAGATGGCTTTAAATAAAATTTGCCCTTATTCTCCAACCCACATATTCAGTTTCAGTTTCTACTTAATAATCTCAACATATTTCATTTGGTTTCAGTTTTTCTAAAAAATATTCTTTAACATTAGTTAATTTTTTAATTGCCTAGGAAAGTTGTTAAAATCTATTATGGATATTGTGATATGGAACTATTAAGCCTGAATATATATATACTGACTTTCAGATATTTTTAAAGCCTGTCATACAGTCTTAACTTTTTAAAATACTCTACTACTTTCATAAGTCTTCTAAAAAGCCACTAATCACAGCCATTTAGAAAGAAATATGACATTAAAAGGAGGTAAGATTTCCACATATTATACTGAAATTTAGCTGTGCACTCCCATTAAGTCCAAATCTGTCTTCCAACCAGTGTGAAATAGGCATGATTTATTTGAGCCTGATGATATAGGTCTATTAAAACAATAACTTGAAAATATTCTTCATAGCTAACATAGCACTCAAAGAGTATGGCAGAGATTTCACAGAAGCCTGTGTATCTAGGTGTGAAATCAGTGAGACAAGTAACCAAAAGGATTAAAGGTACCTGACTCATCATGCAAAAAGAAAGCAAGAGAAAAGACTTACAAACAACCAGCTGGAAGTGTGGCTTTAAGGCCTGTGCCTGATGACAGTCATGAAGATACAGCAAAGAGCAGATCTTGATTTAAAGATGGAAATATTCACAATCAGGAAAGGGAAAACAAAAACAAGATTCTAAATGCTTTAGAATAATTTACAGCAGACTTGCTTTATAATGTAGATTGTTGATAAACAGATTTAGACATTCTGAAGGGCAAATTTTGTTCCATAAATCATAACACATCCATGAGTTAAAGCCCAAGGAAACACAGGCTTAAGGAGGGTTTTTACTGAGGCCTCATAGTCCTTTCAAAAATGAAGATTTCGTAGGTCCTTGAATTCAACAATGATTTTCTCTTTGTTTTCTATTCTTTATTATTATTATTATTATTTTCTATTCGTCTTTGTTATTATTATTCTATACTTTGCCATCAAACTTCTTAGAGGCTAATTCTAAATTCACTACTTTTTTTCATGGAAGCAGCAGTCAAATAAAACAATATATTGCATTCAGCAAATCTGCTGTGCAAGACCTCTTTAAATAGTTTGAAAGCAAAGATGTCAGTTTGAGGACAAACGTGTGCCTGACCCAAGCCATTGTATTTTCAGTAGCTTCAAATGCATGTGAAAGTGGACGATGATAAGGAAGAACAGCAAACAATTGATGCATTTTAGTTGTGTTGGAGAATAATATTGCAAATATCATGGACTGCCAGATGAACAAACAAATTTAGAAGAAATACAGCCAGAATGCTCCTTAAAAACCAGGATAGCCAGACTTTATCTCTGACACTTTGGACATAATATCAGGAGGGATGAGTACCTGAAAAAGGACACTATGCTTGGTAAAGTGAAGGGTAACTGAAAAAGAGAAAGATCCCCAACAAGATGGATTGGCACAGTGGCATCAGCAATGGGTTCAAGTAAAACATCAATTGTGAGGATGGAACAATTGCACCACCTTGGCTTCTGACCACACCCTATTCCTGGAAATTGTTCTTTCATCACTTTTCAGAGATCCCTTTGTTCTTGCTGCTTCTCCTCCCTTGCTGATCATTTCTCCCAAGCTCCCTAACTGACTTCTACTTCCACTCCTGGCAGTCCCCATGTTTGGATATTAGTCCTCTTCTTCATTCACACTATTTTCTATCCCTTTGCAATCTCAGTTATCATCTGCAGGACAATGAGTTGTACATCTTCATATCCAGCTCAATCTCTCCTGAGATATAGACCTTCCTACCAACCTTTATGAAGTCCTGGTGTGGCGCTGTGGGTTAATGCGCCAGACTGCAAAGCCTGAACTACAAGGTCGGTGGTTCAAGCTCACCGGCTGTTCCTCGGAAACCCTATACAGGGTGGCTATGGTTCGAAATCGACTTGACGGCACTTAACAACAACAACCAACCTTTATAAGGAGCTCTGGTAGTGGAGTGGTTATGAATCGGGCTGCTAACCTCAGGGTCAGCAGTTTGAAACTACCAATTGTTCTGTGGGAGAAAGATGAGGTTGTCTGCTCCTGTAAAGATTTACAGCCTCAGAAACCCTGTACAGGTCGCTATGAGTGGGAACCGTCTCCACGGCACATAACAACACCACCAACCTTTATATTTCACATGTTCTTTTCATATACCATAACTACACCTTATTTCAGCTCTGCCTTATCCTATCCCCTTAAAATTCTGCCCCTTCCATTATTCTTGTTAATGATGATACTTCAGATGTAAAAGCCTGCAGTAGTCTGTGCTTCCCCTCTTTTTCTCACCCTGACATTCAGTGAGTTATTAAAACTTATTATTGTTAAGTGCTGTCCTGTCGGTTACAACTCATAATGACCTTGTATAGGGTTTCTGAGGAACAGCTGGTGGGTTGGAACTGCTGATCTTGTGGTTCAAAGTCCAGTAATAATCCTATAGCGCCACACCAGGAGTCATTAGTGCTATCACAAAAATGCTTCACAAATCTACTTTCTCTCCTCTAGCTGCTGCCCTGTATTGGTCTGGGCACTGCTGATCTGTCAACTGGATCAGTGTAATGACCTCTCAGGGATCTTCTAGGCAGGAATTTCTCCCCATTCTGTCAATCAGTCACACCAAAATCAAACCAACCCTGTTGCTGCTAAGTCAATTTTGACTCATAGCCACCCCACGTATTACAGAGCAGAACTGCTCCATAGGGTTGTCTGAGCTGTGATCTTTATAGAAACACATCACCAGACCTTTCTTCCATGTTATTATGGGTATGTTTGAACCATAAAACTTTCAGTTAGTGTCCAAACTTAAATTGTTTGTGCCTCCTCGGAGTCTTCATTTATACATCTAACTTAAAAATAAGCCTTGACCCTATCACTCCGCAGTGTAAAGATCTTCATTGTTCTATCTCATTATCTTCAAGTTCCTTAAACAGAGTCTGGCTTCAATCTAATTCATGAAGTATCTACATTTACTCATATAAATCTCCTATTTGTTGTTGTTAAGTGCCATTGAGTCGGTTCCTACTCATAACGATCCTGTAGGGTTTACAAGGAGCAGTTGGTGAGTTTGAACTGCTGATCTTGAGGTTCAAACTGACCTTTCAGTCTAGTGCTTATCTTATAGTGCCAAACCAGGACTCCCTAGCCTTCTATATTGGTGTTGCTGCTAAGTGTTGTCGATTCTGACCCATAGCAACTCTGTATAGAGTTTCCAAGGAGCAACTGGTGAGCTTGAACCACCAACCATGCAGTTCAAACCAACATTGCAGTCTAGTGCATTAACCCACAATATAGGTAATTCTTAACTTCATTGAAACCTCCTTCTTTCCAAAATACTCTCTCCCAATTATTTCCAATCTGTAAGCTTTCTTTTAGCCTATCCCTAGACTCCTTCAATTATTTCCTCAACACTTCTTCATCTCTCTTGCCATCTTGCTCTTCCTCATCATATAAAACCCTACTCTGGATAAATTCATATCTATGAAGTCTTCACTCCTATGCCCAGAGGATGGACTCAAACCACAAGTTGACAGTTCAAACACCCCAGCTGCTCCTCAGAAACCCTATACAGGATCACTATGAGTCATAACTAACTGGACAGCACTTAACAATAACAACAGTGCCCTGAGGAATGAGTCCTGGTGTGGCACAGTAGGATAAGCACTGAACTGATAATTGTAAGATTAGCGCTTCAAACTCACCAGTTGCTCCTCAGAAACTCTATGCAAGGTTGCTATGAGTCAGAACCAACTCGACAGAACCTAACAACAAATCACCCTGAGGAGAATTATCTTTGATAATTGAGGCTTTAAAAATAAGCTCACCAAAATAGTATGAAAACTGTTTTATGTAATAGTAGGTGTCATTCTGCTCAATGAGATTTTAATTAAATAGATGTTATTCCAAATATCCTCTGAAGCTACCATAATAGTTAGTGTTTTTCTGTGAAGAGCTTTGCATTGATTATTCCTTGGTCAATGACAAGTTTGAGCCCAGAGTCAGAAATACAAGAAGGTTGGAGCATGGTCTTGTGACTCTCTTTCTAGTCAGTTTACGTATAAGCCTCATCATATTAAATCGTCTTCAGATGAGTTTCAAATTAATTAACAGAAACTGAGATAAAGGATAATTAAGTAATAGCAAAAAGTTGATTTTTGTGTCTTTGTTGTTCTCTGGTATAAAGCTAGAAAGCATTTTTCCTTAAATAAAACAACAAATTAACATGTAAAGAGGAGAACATTCTCTTATTTGTAGTAGTATGGTACAGTGGGTTAAGTGTTGGGCTGTTAACAACAAGGTTGACAACTCAAACCCACCAATTGCCCCCCAAGAGAAAGATGAAGCTGTCTATTCCCGTGAAGATATCCAACCTCAGAATTGTTACAGAGCTGTTCTATTCTGTCATATAAGGTCGCTATGAGTCAGAAAGAACTAGATAGCCATGGGCTTGTTGTTTGGTATCACACAGTAGGACAACCTGGGTTCCCCTTGGGAAGCCTGAACAGAAAGAAGCCTGACACAATTGCTGATGGCCAACTGTGAGAGCAGAAGGCAGAGAAGAAGCCCCCTACCCAGACAAAGTGTTCAAACTGGAGTCTTCAAATGTTATATTTTTTGTCAAGGTGAAACAAAAGTCAAAGAAGTTCATACATTTATGATTCTGTTCAAAACTAGAACAGAAAAGGCCAAGGAGTAAGCATAAGGAATAATAAAAATAACAAGTACCCAATACAGGACACTTCTGGAACAAAACAAGTGAAATATAAGACCAGAGTCAGAAGCAAACTTGTTATAAGAGATAGCAAATAAATAATGTCAGGGTGGTAGCTGGGGCACTCCAAGCCAAGTTTCAATAGTTGAGATTCCAAATCAGAATGATGCAGTTGAAAGTTCTGATCCCTTTCTATATGGATATCACATCAAGTGTATCCTCAGAAACTTTGTGAAGATCTTGTTTTATATTCACTGTACCAGGCAATGCAATATCTGTGCACCTCTGCTTGGCAGCAATCTTCAAGAGTGGGCTCAGAAGTTCCCAGCCATCTGTATTTGTATAGATTACCATAAGAACCCATTCCTTATCTCCTTAGGGAGATCAACAGTATTTTTTCCCATCAAATAGTACAAGAATCCAGAAGCACCCTCCGCAGAAGTATCTTAGTCTTCTCTTCTCTTTCCAACAGTGTAAATCTCTTTGTTGCTGTTGTTAAGTGCTGTTGAGTTGGTTCTGACTCACAGCGACCCAGTATAGAGTTTCCAAGGAGCAGCTGGTGAGCTTGAACTGCCAAACTTGCCATTCAAACTGATCTTGCGGTCCAGCCCCTTAACCCACAGAGCCACACCAGGACTCTGAAAACTTAGCAGATTCAAAAAAGTTAGCCTTGCTTTCATACGTGGTCATTTAGAATAATTTTGAAGTTAAGAAAGACACAGTTGTGATCCATCTTGAATAAAGTGTCCATATTAAGACATAAACTCCTAAAGAGAGAGGAAAAGGGGGGAAGGACAGCAGTCTAACCAGGACCACAAGCTCGTAAGATAGGGAGAAAAAAGGAAGTCATTCATTTGACTCATTTTCCTGGCAACATTAATTTATGATTCTTGGAAACTTTTGGCAGGAAAGTGGGAGGAAGAATGTCAAAAATTCATAAAATCATTTTTTTAAAAAATAGTGGAAGGGAGGATGTGTAGTTCTACTATTTCATAGATTAGGAAAATGGGGTAAAGAAAGAGGAATGAGAAAAGAGAATAATATTTACTACCGATCCAATATTTGCCAATTATTTTTATATTTGTTCAAACATCCTTAAAAAGTATAAGGTAATGACACTATCTCCATTTAAAAAAAAGATATAAAATAAGGATTAGCAAGATTAAGAAAGTTTTCTGAGGACACACAGCTAGTAAATGAAACCGTTAAGATTTAAATGCATATGTATCTCAATATAAAGCCTTTCCACTACTAGCTTACCTCACAAAGAGGAACTGAAGTTTGAAAGGTTGTCCTAGTTCACATAAAGAGTTAAGTGCAGGACAGCTAGATCTGGCTCACAGCCTTATATATAGTCTTTCCACTATAACACTGCAATTTCAATTTTTTAAATGAAGACAGATGACACTCTGAATTTAATTTAATTAATTTAGTGTACTGAGCATTTGATGTTTTTGCCTGCCCAGAGCTGCTTGTTCATCCCTACCTTCCTTTCAACCCTGCTTCACATCTGCCCCAAATTCACCATTGTAATTGACTAGCCAATGACTCTTCACAATTTTCCTTCTTTCTTCCCCTCAAAAAATACCTTTCTCTTGCTGTCTTGGGACCCAGATTTTCTAGGAAACTGATGTATTATTTTAAGCAATAAATTAATTAACAGAAGGTTAGTGCCTTAGTGCATTTGTTGTTGTTGTTGTTAAGTGCCTTCGAGTTGGTTCCGACCCATAGCAACCCTGTATAGGGTTTCTAGGAGCAGTTGGTGAACTTGAATCGACTACCTTGCAGTTCAAACCAACTTTGCAGTCCAGAGCATTAACTCACAGCACCACACCAGGACTCCTTAGTGCATTGTTTGTTGTTGGTAAGTACTTAGAGTTGTTTCCAACCCATAGCGACTCGGTACAGGGTTTCCAAGGAGCGGCTGGTAAGTTTAAATCGCTAACCTTGAGGTTCAAATCGATTTTGTAGTCCAGCGCCTTAACCCACCACACCACATCACACCAGGACTCCTTGGTGCATTATTGTTGTTGTTGTTAAGTGCCGTCGAATAACACATGTTAATACCTGTTTACAATACAGCAACCCAAAGGAATCAAATATAGGAAACTTTAGACCTCAGACTAGTCAAGGAGGGAGACTTTCAAGGCTTGGGAGATATTTGTCAGTAACATCAAAGTTAAGTCAGTGTCTCCCTTCTTCTCAAACTGATTCTAAAAGTAAAATATCAAACAATTTGTATTTCTTGAGCACTTATAATGTGCTAGCACTGTGCTACAGTTTGGGAGAGATGAAAGGTGAGAATGAGAGATTTCAGATTCTGTTCCTCACTCTAAATTGTGTCTATAACAATATTCATTAAGTGAGACAAAACTGGCTCTAATAACCTTGTAGATATCCGTTTCCAGGTGTATTCCTGAAAGTACTTCACCATTTCTTCTATCTCAAAGCAAAATCTCTTTCCTTCATTTACCTGAAAATTCACATACTTATTTAGGAAAATTCACATACTTAATCATCCTCCCAATAATGGAAGTCCAACATCTCTACCCTTAATTCCACTAGTCTCCTGCTAAGTCCTGTCAATTCTAGCTCAGCTATATTAATTAACCAATCCCATCTTTCTTTTTGCACTGTTTTTATTACTATTTCTCACTGTTACCTTTATCATCTCTTTATTTGATTATTGTCTCCTATTCTGCAGTCTCTTCCAATTGAAATCACTCTCTATATACAGAAATTTCACTAAATTTTTCCTAAACATGCCTTTGTTTGGGCTATTTGCCTGATGTAGAACTTTTATGCTTCTCCATTTTCAATAGAAATATAAATAACTTAGCCTGGCATTCAAAGTCCTTCATCAACTAGTCCAATATGTTCCAGGCAAATCTACCATTTATACTCTTTCTTCACACACCAAAATTGTAAACATTCCTAAAGAGTCAAGTATCACTTCCACCATGAAGTGGTTAAAAGTTACCTCTCTGTCTCTAAAGTCATACAGAACTTTACCTGATGATCTAAAATTACATTAATCAAATCCTACATGTCATGGTGTCGAGTATTCATGTTTCATCCTGCCTGCTGATCTGTAAATTCCTTGAAATGTAAAACTAAGACACAACACAGATAAAGTTAACGTGGTTTGGGGTGGACAGAATTTTTATTTTGTTTCCACCTGGGATGCCCATAGAAAAAATGACGCAAATTGAGAAGCACTTACATGCCTAACAGTTCTATTTTAGGAAGATCTGGTGAACTATTTCTATAAGTATTCCATCAAGAAAACTCTATGGTACAGTTCTATTCTGTCACATAGGCTTGCTATGAGTCAAAATTGGCATTTAATGACAACTACCTTTGGAATGCAATTTGAAAATGTTTGCAACAGTACATTGTCAGAGACCTGCAAGAGGTTCAAGCTGGATTCAGAGGAGGATGTAGAACTAGAGGTATCATTGTTGACGTCAGATGGATCATGGCTGAAATCAGAGAATACCAGAGAGATGTTACCTGTGCTTTATTGACTATGCAAAGACTTTCAATTGTATGGATCATGACAAGCTATGTACAGCATTGCGGAGAAGGAGTATTCGTGAACACTTAATTGTGCTCATAAGGAACCTGTACATAGACAAAAATGTTAAAACAGAATAAGGGGAAAATGGGTGATTTAAAATTAGGAGAGGTGTATTCCAGGGTTATATTCTTTCACCATACTTATTCAACCTGTATGCTGAGCAAATCATTTGAGAAACTGGATCATATAAAGAAGATCATGGCATCAGAATTGGAGGAAGACTCATTAAGAACATGTGATATACAGACAATACAAACTTGCTTGCTGAAAGTGAGGAGAACTTAAATACTTACTGATGAAGATCAAAGCCCACAGCTTTCGGTATGGGTTGCATCTCAATGTAAAGAAAACAAAAATTCTCACTACCAGACCAATAAACAACATTCTTATCAATGGAGAAAAGATTGAAGTTGTCAAAAACTTCATTTTGCCCACATCAACTATTACCACTCATGGAAGCGATAGTCAAGAAATCCAGCAATGTATTGCATTGGGCAAATCTGCTGCACAAGACCTCATTTAAAATGTTGAGCAAAGATGTCAGTTTGAGGACTAATGTGTGCCTGACCTAAGCCATGGTATTTTCAGTAACCTCATAAGCATGCAAAAGTTGGAAAATTAATTAGGAAGACCATAGAAGAATTGATGTATTTGATTTATGGTGTTGGAGGACAATACTGAAAGTGCCATGAACTACCAAAAGAACAAAGAAATCTGTGTTGGAGAAAGTATAGCCAGAATGCTCCTTACAAGCCAGGAAGGTCAGATTTCATCACTCATACTCCGTACATATATATTATCAGGAGGGACCAGTCCCTAGAGAAGATCATCATGCTTGGTAAAGTGGGGGGTCAGCAAAAAAGAAGAAGACTCCTAACAAGGTGGACTGGCACAGTAGCAGCAGCAATGGGCATAGCAGCAATTGTGAAATTGGCATAGGACCAGGCAGTGTTTCATTTTGTTGTGCATAAGGTTACTGTGAGTTGGTACCAACTCAATGGCACCTAGCAACAGCAACCTTTGAATTTATCCTTGAACGATGAAGAAATTGTTAATGCGTGAAGACTGAAAATGCTAGTGTAAGAGAAGGGAAGATAATGTAGGAAAATTAATGTACAAATGATATTTATAAGAAAAAGAGGGTTGTCCAGCTTGATTATAGTTCAGAATGTCTGAAACTTAGCTTTTTTGTATTCCAAATCATCAGTAAAAGTGTGATCAGAGGATTGTATTAAAGTATAACTTTAAATTGCATTGCTCTTAACCACATAGATTTAGCACTCTAAAAGGAAGCACATGTTAGATAGAGATCTGTAGAACATTTTATGGTTCTTGAACTCTTCGAGGTTGATCTGGAGAAGGGAAGGAAGGGAACAAGAATGGCCAGCATATCCTGGCAACATTGCTTAGTGACCTGGCACCTGAAATATTGCTGCAGCTTACTAGAGGAAACACGGAACAAAGAATAACAAATTCATCAATCAGAAAATTCAAAAATACTAAGCTGCTCTTAATCTATACCTGAAAATGATTCTATTATTATGCCTAAATGATATGATATTAATTAAATTCTTATGTGGCCACATATTTTTCATTGAGTTGGCTTTGGATCCATTATGAATACAAAGAATTTTTATGACATACTTTATAATAAATATCTAACATACTTTAAAAGTATATATGCTTGCTTTGTTGGATTTGTGTCCCTTCTATTATTTTGAAGAAAATACATAAAGAAAAATTTTCTGTTCACTTTAAAAATTCCATCAAGGAAATTCATTTATATCTTAACTCAACAAATGTTTATTGCATACTTTCATTCTCTCATGTGATCTCCAGCATCATTTGTATCACCAGGGCCATATTTTCCAACTGCTGACCCTTCCTCTTTGCTCCCAACTTTTGCATTCCAATCACCAGTAATGATCAATACATCTTGATTGGATGTTCAATCAATTTCAGATTGAAGAAGTTGGTAGAATTCTTCTATTTCATCCTCACTGGCTTTAGTGGTTGGTGTGTAAATATGAATAATAGTGGTATTAACTGGGCTTCCCTGTAGGCACATGGATATTATCCTATCACAGACAGCATTGTACCTCATGACTGATATACATGTTATTTTGACAACAAATGCAACCATTGCTCTTCACTTTGACATCTCTGGCATAGTAAACCATGTGGTTGTCAGATTCAAAATGTCCAATACCAGTCCATTTCAGCTCACTAAGATATTGGTGTTTATGCATTTCATTTCATTTTTAACAATTTCCAATTTTCCTAAATTCATACTTTGTACATTCCATGTTCCGATTATTAATGGATATTTACAGCTGTTTCTCTTCATTTTGAGTTGTGCCCCATCAGCAAATGAAGGTCCACTGAGTGGTTTAAAATTAAGAAAGTTGGGCAAGAGGGTTGTATTCATTCACCATAATTATTCACCCTGTATGCTGAACAAATAATCCAAAAAGCTGGGTTATATGAAGAAAAATGTGGCATCAGGATTGGAGAAAGACTCTGTAACAACCTATAATATGCAGATGATACAACCTTGCTTGCTGAAAGTGTAGAGGACTTAAAATACTTATTGATGAAGATCAAAGAGCACAGCCTTCAGTATGAATTGCATCTCAATATAAAGAAAACAAAAATCCTCACCACTGGACCAATAAACAACATTCTTATCAATGTAGAAAAGATTGAAGTTGTCAAGGACTTTATTCTTCTTTGATCAACCATCAACACTCATGGAAGCAGCAGTCAAGAAATCAAACAATGTATTGCATTAGGCAAAAATGCTGCACAAGAACTTTTTAAAGTGTTGAAGAGCAAAGATGTCAGCTTGAGGACTAAGGTGTGCCTGACCCAAGCCATGGTATTTTCCATAACCTCATATGCATGTGAAAGATGGACAGTGAATAAGGAAGACGGTAGAAAAAATTATGCTTTTGAGTTATAGTGTTGGAGGAGAATATTGAAAGTGTCATGGGATGTGTTGGTTTTCTCAGATAATTTTTAAATTTTCTCAAAATTTGATGGTGAGCAGTAAAACAATTTGGCCTGCAAGTCTGTCAGTACTAAATAGCACTATTGTTGTTGTTAAGTTCCATCAAGTCAGTTCCGACCCACAATTACTCTATATAGGGATTCCAAGGAGTAGCTGGCAAGCTTGAACTGCCAACTTTGCAGTCCAGCAGGTAAACCCACAGTGCTATACAAGGACTCCATAATATAGCCATAACCATATGTGGTTTGAACCACAAGTTATGTGGTTCAAGTTCACCAGCTGCTCCTTAGAAACCCTATACTGAGTGGCTATGGATTGGAACTGACTCAACAGCACTTAGCAACAACATATAGTATATATTCCCAAAAATGCTGAGGGGAGAGGAATACAGTCAGTCCCAAGATTATGATCAAGTTTTATTCCTAAATCTTATGTAAATTGGAACAGTTAGCCACGGTTCATATCTAATGTCAGTCAAGTATTTGTCTTGGAATATACTGTACCTTTCTATGCATAAAATAGGTTAAAGAAAAACTTCCAGATACACTAAAACATCTCTAACATAATAATGTAGTAATAATAATTTTTCAATGCATGTCACAAAGTAACACTTATTTGTTAATAAGGACCACTGTACTTACCTCATAATTTAATATAACAGGCTTCACAAAGGTTGGTTCATAACCCTGAATTATATGTAAATCAAACATTCATAACACAGGGATTGCCTATACCCCAATAAATGTGTTATGCTTAGTCTAGAAGACTAAGGGACCCTAGAGAAAGACTATACATGACTCAAATAATATTTTCTCAGTCTGAACAAAAATTTGAGTTAACAAATACCCTATTGAATGATATTCTTTTAGCATGTCCTGCTAAACAAATAATACATTATAAATTTGAACTTCCTATCTCAGTCCTACTATAAGCATTTAACTATTATTAGGTATTTTTAAGATACAGAGAAAAGATTGAATTTTTACATTTCATTACCATGTGTTAAAGATAAGCTGTCTAAATCCCATTAAAATATATATGCTTGAATGCTCCTTCATTTCAAAAAAATTGGGGGGAAAAAATGAAAAACTTTACTTCACTAAAAATATCCATACTAAATTGCAAATATGTACAGGGAAATTGTCACTTAATAATAGCCAGGCAAACTCTCTCAAAATACCTGAAACCAATATAACAATAATTATTATTTGCTTGAAAGCTCTAAGCTTAGCATGACTTCTATATTTGTGTGAGCTTTAGGTGATCACATTTGATTCTGTCTCATTTCACAGTAAAGCAATGTCACATATAATGATGTTATCAACCTCAGAAAAAAAAAAACATATAACTGTTGTAACAGAATATCTTAATCCTGCTAAATTAGTGGTTTGTCACTAATTTGCTGCAGCACTAATTTTATCAAGGTACAAATGCCAAGTGTAGCAATCCACCTACATTTACTAGGATTAAATGCTAGGCCTTTTCTTCATCAACACTGCCACCTTCTGTTTAGTGTGGACTTTACTTTTATTTCTCTATCCTCAAGATTTCTGAGTTACTTTAAGTTCATCAATACTTTAAGTTGGAAGGGACCATATAAACTCCAGCTGTCACATTACATAGATTAGGAAACTGAGTCCCAAAGTAATGAAATCATCTGCCCATTATCCTAAAGCCATTTAGACCAAATTAGAATCCAACATTGATTCTCCCTGTTGCTCTTTCCAGAATCATAAACCAAGACCCAGTCAGCTGCAGGTGAGTGGATTCTGACCCCAAGTGTTGCAGGGAAGAATTGTACTCCATTCAGTTTTCAAGGCTGTGATCTCTCAGGAACAGATCAACAGGCCTTTCTTCTGAGTTGCCTCTGGAAAATTCAAATCATCAACCTTTTTTAATAGAAAGTCCTGGCCCCCAGAACTCCTTTCAAAGTCTTACCCACTGCCGTAGCATAGATTTCAACTCATAATGACCTTATAGGGCAAGAGTAGAACCGTCTGCAGTGTTTCCAAGGCTGTAAATCTTTACACAAGCAGACAGCCTCGTTGTTCTCGAGTGGTTTAAACCACTGAGTTTTCAGCCTGAAGTTTAATCAACTGTGCCATCAGGACTCCACAAATCAGATCTATGGTAAATCAGACCAGTCTTACACCAAATGCTTAATAATGGCTTTCTCCAAACATATGACTTTAGACTATTTTAATTTGGTACTTTTTATTTGTATGACATAAATTTTACAGCTTGTAAACACTGTACATTCCATTTTAAATGAATTGTGCTTGTTCAAGGTTTGGCCTTGAAAAAATTATTGTAAGCCAGAAAAAATAAGAGATAACTAATTGTTTTTTTTCTCCTCCATTTTTTTTCTCTCCAGTTATTAAAACGCATATCTAGAAAACCAAGGGACAAGGACTATATTACATATATTTAAGAGTAATTTACAAACCAAGAATTGTGTTTTGACATAGTTCATATTTTGACATAGTTCATAGTTCAAATGTTCCACAACCTAATTTGGTGAGCAGCATCTGGGATCTTAAAAACCCATGAACAGCCATCTAAGATGCAGCTATTGGTATCTCCATGTGTGAAAGAAAGAAAAATGATGAAAATTAAAGACACTTGGAATCAATTCATTCACATTAGAAAATATGAACACCAGTCTTCACCACTCTGAGACCAGAAGAAATAGAAGGTACCTAACTTCTACTACCAACTGCTATAGAAGGAATCATATTAGAAGGTCCCAGATACAGTGGAAGAAAATATGGAGCAAAATTCAAAATTATAAAACAGAAAAAAATTTTTTAAGACCTGGCTTACTGGTCAGAATGAGACTGAAGGAAGCTGAGACTATGGCCCTCAGCCACCTTTCAGGTCATGGCCTAATTTTCAGTCAAGTAGTAAATAAGTATACAGAGGGGATAACAACACTAGTAAGGTATTATACTCACCATGAAATGATCAATCATTCAAAATTAAAAGGGCAACATTTACCTAAAGACACAGTTGAGAAACAAAACGAAGGTGGATGGAGTGGAAGTAAGAACCACAGGGTGAAAGTGGGATGACTGTTGTTTCATGGAGAGTGTTGAAATCATTCAGATGAAACGAAGTAGATGATTTGTTGAATGTAGAACTGTAAACCTTCACTCAATTGTGTTATGAAATTTTATATTTAATAAAACTAAGATTTTAAAGTGAGCAAATATAAGCTTAATAAAACTGCATTTAATAGCTCTTAATTTTTTTTAAACTCTTGCACCAACTTGAATGTCTCATTCACTTAGTCTGGATTAACATGTCTGGTGTAAACCCTACTTAGTCGGGATGTATTATCCTTTTGACATATTGCATAATTGCTAATATTTTGTTAAGAAGTTTTGAGTATGTACTTATGAGGGAGGGATATTGATCTATAATTTTCATTCTTTGTAATTTTGCTGTCTGAATTTGGTATTGTAATGTTTGCCTCATAAATTGAGTTAGGAGTTTGGCTTTCTCTTCTGTTTTCTGGAAGACCTTTTAAGTTTGGGAGAACTTTTTCAAATATTTCATAGGATTCATCAATAAAATCATCCAAGTTTGAAGTTTTCTTTGTACTAAGGTTTCTATTTAATTGTTATAGTGTGATTCCAATTTTCTAATGGTTTTAGTTCATTTTGGTAATTAATATCTTTGAAGGATATTTCCATTCCTCTAAGTAGTCACATATATTGACACTGAGTTGATCATAATATCCATTTATTGTCTTTTAAAAGTCTGAAGACCAGTACTGGTATTCTCTCTTTCATTCTAGATATTTGGTGATTTGTTTGCTTATCAGTCTGGTGAAAAATTTGTCAATTTTAATTGATCTTTACAAAAATTAGTCATTGGTTTTACTGATATTATCTAAAGTTTCACGGATTTTTCTTGATTAATTTCTGCCCTTTAGTATTCCATCCTACTTACTTTGTGTTATTCTTTGCCTAGCCTCTTAAAATGGAAGCTAAGATCACTGAATTTAAACCACTCTTCTTTTATAATATGAGTACTAAAGCTATAAATGTATCTTTAAGCACTACTTTAGCTGCATCTCACAAATATTTATATGCTGTATTTTAATATTTGTATGTTCTAATTTCCCTTGTGATTTTTTTTTTTTTTTTGACCCATAGATCTTTTTTAGTATATATTGTTTATTGTTGTTGTTAGGTGCCATTGAGTTGGTACCTACTCATAGCAACCCTATGCACAACAGAACAAAACATTGTCTGATCCTGGGCCAACCTCACAATTGTTGCCACTCTTGAGCCCATTAATGCTGCCACTTTGCCAATTCATCTAGCTGGGGGTCTTCCTCTTTTTCTTTAACCCTCCACCTTACCAAACATGATATCCTTCTCTAGTGACTGTCCTTCCTGATAATATGTCCGAAGTATGAGAGACGAAGTTTGGCCATCTTGACCTCCAAGGAGCCCTCTGGCTGCACTTCTTCCAACTTCTACCAACACAGATATGTTGGTGCTTTGGGCAGCCCATGGCACTTTCAATATTCTCCTCCAACACCATGACTCAAAAGCATCAATCCTTCTATAGTCTTCCTTAGTCACTATCCAGCTTTTGCATGCATATGAGGTTATTGAAACTACCATGGCTTGGGTCAGGAGCACCTTAGTCCTCAAGCTGACATCTTTGCTCTTCAACACTTTAAAAAGGTCTTATGCAGCAGATTTGCCAAATGCCATACGTCATTTGATTTCTTGACTGCTGCTTCCGTAAGTGTTGATAGTTAATACAAGAAGAATGAAATCCTTGACATTCTTCAATCTTTTCTCCATTGATAAGAATGTTGTTATTGGTCCAATGGTGAGTATTTTTGTTTTCTTTACATTGAGATGCAATCCATACCGAAGGTTGTAATCTTTGATCTTCATAAGTAAATATTTTAAGTCCTCTTCACTTTCAGCAAGCAAGGTTGTATCATCTGCATATGTCAGATTGTTAATGAGTATTCCTCCAATCCTGATGTCACATTTTTCTTCATCTAGCCCAGCTTCTTGGATTATTTGCTCAGCATACAGGTTGAATAATTATGGTGAAAGAATACAACCTTATTGCACAACTTTCTTAATCTTAAACCAGTTAGTGTTTCCATGTTCTGTTCGAACAACTGCATCTTGGTCCATGTACAGATTCCTTATGATCACAATTAAGTGTTCCAGAATACTCATACTTCACAATGTTATCCATAACTTTTCATGATCCAAACAATTGAAAACCTTTGCATAGTAAATAAAGCACAGGTAAACATCTCTCTGCTATACTCTGCTTTCAGCCAAGACCAATTGGACGTCAGTAATGATATACCTTGTTCCACGGCCTCTTCTGAATCCGGCTGGAACCTCTGGAAGTTCTCTGTCAATGTATGCTTGCAGCCATTTCTGTATTACCTTTAGTAAAACTTTACTCGCATGGGATATCAAAGATATTTTCTGATGATTTCCGCATTCCGTTTGGTCACTTTTCTTTGGAATGGGCACAAATACTTTTCTCTTCCAATCAGTCAGCCAGATAATTTTCTTCCAAATTTCTTGGCATCGATGAGTGAGTATCTCCTGTGCAGCTTCACTTTCTTGAAAGATAATTTCCAATTATTTCAGAGTTACCAAGATTTTTTGTATTGCTACATTTTTGCTATTGGTTGCTACTTAATTTAGTTGTGGTTATAAACAAACTTTAAAATTTCAAGCTTTTAAAATCAATAAACAACTACTTATAGTTCGTGTGTCTATATTAGAGAATGTCCTTTGTACACTTGGAAAGAATATATGTACTATCACTGTTTAGAGGCATGGTCTATAAATGTCAATTAGATAAATTTGTTTTTTTTTTTTTTTTTAAATATTCTACTACCTAATATTCAAAATAAGCAATTACTTTTTAATTCAAATTATGTTTCAGGAATTCTAGATCACTGAATTCATCCTGGAATTATACCATATCAAAGCTGAATTTCATTGCCTAAAACAGCTTAAAAGCTAGAAAACATATGATCTTCTTCAGTCCCTTCCTATTCCAAAACTTTACAATTGAGCACAAAATTTTAAAATATAGATTAAAAGTCCTTATTGAATGGTCTTTGGAAATTTTATCTAAAATATAGATTAGTGAAAACAGAAAGTAAAACTGAGACTTCTTCATACCTTTAAGAGTAGAATAAAATTCATCTTGTACAGTTAGTTGGTTAATACATTTAGCCTAATGGGTCTAATTTTAATTTTCCTAAATTACATGAAAAAAATACTACAGATTCTTTTCCCCAAGCCTAGCAGATTATTATGAAGTTTGTTTCTATTTTCCTAGAATCAATTGGTCTTTAACATCTTTATTTATAATAGGTTATCTGCACAATATGCTGCATAAAAGCAGGGAGTTAATAAGAATGGAAAATTAGTGAATGAGCTGCTCTGAGATCATATAGAAATTGAACTGTGTGTCCCACAGCAAGAACACCCTCATTTCTCAATCATAGGAAGACATGATTGCTTCATTTGGCCATCCACTCAGTCTGGAGTCCAGATGTGGCACTGTAAGATAAGCCCTGGACTGTTAACCACAAAGTTGGCAGTTCAACCCCACTAGTCGCTCCTTGAAAACTCCATGCAGGGTCACTGTGAGTCAGAACCAACTTGATAGTTATTAACATCAACAACAACAACATCGACCATTGTATTCAGCAATCATGGCAGTAGGGCATAAAAATAGTTAGAGATACTTAAGCTCCTTTGTATTTAAAATGAAGACAGTTGAGAATTCTTTAACAATCCAGAAAGTTCTTTCAACTCATTCTTCTTCAATCCACACTGGCTACACTTTTTGCAACACTGAAGCTACCATTACACACCTGAAGAAGTCACTGTTAATTAAGAAATATGAAGAGGAAGAATATTGAGGAAGATCCGAAGTAGAATAGTATCATATCATGAAAAGACTTTGAATGTGAGCAAAAGAATTGTGCCAGGTTTTGTATTTTTATTCTTTAATTTAGGAATTATGTGACATTGGGCAGTTAATGTATTTAAGCTAACTCTTCATCTGTAAAATGAGCATTATGTTTCATAGGTGCAATTAGCATACTGCACAGTACATCAAACCACTGCTATCTTGTCAATTTTGACTCATAGCCAGCGATCTTCAAGTACAGAGTACTTTAAATCTAAATCTTTACAGAAGACTGGTACATCTTTATCCCATAGATGAACTGAGGTTTCTAACTGCCCACTTTTGGGTCAACAGCATAACACTTGGCCACTGGTAATTCATAGTGATTCCTTTCTAATCATCTTCCAGAACACTCATCTGACCCAGGAAATACAATACTTTTTTCTGCATTAAGGATATCTCTGTCATCCATTCTTCCAGATTATTAAAAAATATATCAGAAAAAGTAAATATACTTCTCAGATAGACTTAGCAATACATTGTGATATCCACACCATTGAAAGTCACCCAATATGTTGCAGAATTATCTGAATCCTACAATAAGAGGTTCTAAAGCCTATACTCTTCATTGCTCTTTCAGCAGGCAATCTAATTATTTCAAATTTTCAGTAGTATCATAGCCAACAATAGTCAGTCAATGTTAATTAAGGTTAAGTAAGTAAAATGTATTTGGCTATAGTAAGAGTTGGAAAGTATTAACTCTAAGAACTTAAATCATATTATATTTAATTATTTATACACTAAGAAGGCATTATTGAAATGAGGTATAAGAATATTTCTGATAATCTTCCTGTGTGGTAACTCCTATTTGTATGACTGTGTTTCTAAGGGTAAGGTTATCACTGCTTAACAGATCAACTTAATGGAAAAACACTGAGAAATATACAAAATAGACAACAGTTCAAGATCTGTAAAGTAATGTGCAACCTTTTTTTTGCCATTATTTCACAGCCCTGAAGAAAAAACATGTCTCTAAAATGCTAAGCTTTCTCAGTACAGAAATGATTGGTTTTAGTTTTGAATTAGTGTAACCTGACTAACAACAATAGTTTAGAGTAATTAAAACTTATTCTACAATGTTATAAGGAGCTCTAGTATTGTCGTGGTTATGAGTCAGGCTGCTAACCTCAAGGTCAGTGGACTGAAATTACCAGCTGCTCTGTGGGAGAAAGATGAGGCTCTCTGTTCCCATAATGATTTACAGCCTTGGAAACCTTATACAGGGTCACTATCAGTCGGAACCAACTCCACGGCACACTACCACAACCTACAACGTTGTAGAGAAATTATCACCTTTCAAAGTATTAGAATACAGTACAATCCACTAAACACAAAAAACACTATGAAAGAATTATTTTGTGGATATTGAACCTTGTGCTTCTAGGTTATTGCTATATTACATTATGCATAAAGAAGGAATTGGAGATTGAATAATGCACTGGACTGCAAAGTCGGTTTGAGCATCACAGTCAGCAGTTCAAGCTCACCAGCTGCTCTTCAGAAACCCTATATAGGGTCGCTGTGGGTCACAACTGACTCAATGGCACTTAACAACAACAACAACAACATACTAACTTTACTATGGTCCCTTCTATACCAGTGCACCCTTCTAATGGACACTATCCATGCCCACTGCCTCTACATAGGAGCAACCCATGGCAAGTATGGTTTGACATTAGGGCAGCTGGGAACACGGACTATCATCTCACCCAAAGATGAAATCTATAGTCCAGTCAGCAATCTATTATGTGTCTTGACAGGGGAGGAAATCAACCTCTCTCTATGGGAATTTACAATGTTTAAGAATATTTTAGCTATCTGAGAAAGCCAATGAAGGTTTGTGGGAAAAAATATTGAATGGAGGAAACTGTGAGAGCCAAATTTATGATTAAACCAAGATTATGGTTATGCAGAAAGTAGAAGGTGGAGAAAAATACAGAATGGATAAAGAATGTCTAACAGTCTAACAGTCAGTCAGTCAAGTGAAGAAAATGAAGCAGACATATTGAAAACAAACTGAATCACATTAATGGCAGAGCCCTTGACTAAAAATCAATAAATCCCTGCTGTTGAAACCTGAGAGCTGCCTTAGATTCTGAACTGATATCTAGTTCTGCTTTCTTGTTGACTCTCATGTCTTGTGTCCTCTGCTCCCTCCCTCCAATTCCCCAAATTACTTGAGATAAATGGAGTGAATTTTACATCTTTTCATTCAAATCAGTATAGTGAGAATAAAGAGCAAAAACTGTCTACTATCTCCATGTTACTAATTGCCTTCAATTAACTCTGATGGTAATTTGTCCTTGCTTTTTAATAAAAAACTAGTACAACAATATTAATGAAGTTTTATTTTATGTTTTTAAATCTTGGCTTGGGGGATGTGATTTTAACTGGCATGTAGATGCTTTGTAATATTACTCACAGGTTAAGGGTAGATTGAATCCAGAAATGTAACTATTTCTGAGATTGAGAATTAAGGTTTAATTCTCTATGTCTATTAAAACCAGCTCCACAAAGGAAAGAATTCTGGGTATAATTGTTATAACTATATAAAATAAATTCAAATTCCATTGGTCTTAAATACACAAGAAAAATAGTAAAATGTGTACTGCTTTTCTCCTATTTGTATGTTAAATTCAAAAGTCCTTAACTGTATGCGCCAGACTGCAAAGCCATTTGAACTGCAAGGTCGGCAGTTCAAGCTCACCATGCTCCTCGAAAACCCTATACAGATTCACTATGGGTCGGAACCGACTCAACAGCAAACAACAACAACATAATATGCAAAATAAAAATGGAGAACAATGTTGAAACGATATACAGGTGTTGTTGTTGTTAAGTGCCGTCGAGTCGGTTTTGACCCATAGCGACCCTGTACAGGGTTTCCGAGGGTGTAAATCTTTACGGGAGTAGAAAGCCTGATCTTTCTCCCGCGGAGCGGCTGGTAGTTTCGAACCGCTGACCTTAAGGTTCGCAGCCCGATTCATAACCACTACGCTAGTATAGCATCAAAAATTTAAAATTAAATAAGATAAACTAAGTAAAACAAACAAACAAAAAATGTCAGCAGACGATAAAGAAGGGAAAGAAAAGAGGAATAGCGTGGGGAGGTTCTAGAAATTAGAATTATGATCTCAAATCAATATTCACAAATACACCTTAGATTCTATAAGGAAAACAGGATGTAGGCTGGGGACACAAGTCACTAGGACTTTAGAAGACACTTACCCTACTCAGATTTTTTTCTGAAAGAGGTAGTAAATATTTATTTTTTTTATCTTCAGCTTGACATTACAGCTGACTGTCTATAAAAAGATATTCAGGTGCTGTGGTCAAGGTTGAAATCAGAACATTCTAACTTAGGAAACCTTAATTAAATTTTTGTTTAATTATGTTAGTATGCTTACATATTTGCTTATGGTATATATGCAAATACCATAAGAGGTAAGACCTCTTGACTCATAATATCCTCTTCTAATTTTCACTATAAATGGAGGGCCTCATGTGACTTTGATTTTTCAAAGGATCAAATTGCCTCAAGATGTAGATGGATTCTACTATCTATAAAGAACAAATAATATCAGTTCAAGTAT
>NW_006408673.1:4879185-4883367 GCF_000296735.1 Chrysochloris asiatica
TAATTAAAATTTTGATTCGACCCTTGGTCTTCACCACTCTCCCTTCACATTGAGTCCAAGATCACCACGCTGTAGGAAGATATCACTAATAGATCTTACACACCACCTCCATCACTGTCATTATTCCAAGATCTCATAATGTAGTGCTAATGTAAGTAACATTTTTAGCATGTGCCGGGATGGTAACATAGTACAGACATTAGAGTTAAAAATGCTTTAATGATGGAGTCCTTGGATGACAAAAATAGTTAAGTGTTAGACTGATAACTGAAATGTTGGCACTTCAAACCTACCCATAAGTGCCTCAGCAAAACAGCTTGATGATCTGCTTCAGAAAGGGGTAGCTGCCATGAAAACTCACTGGAATATAGTGCTATTCTGCAGCACATATGGTTACCATGAACTGGATTCTACTCAAAGGCAACTGGTTACCTGGTTTGGTTAGGCTTTAATAGACCATAATCCCCAACCACTCTATGGTTACTATAGAGAAATGCACTTCATATCTTCAAGGAGCTAACAAATTCACTTTTGGAAGGTGTAAGTTGGAGTCTACATGCATGTGTACATAAATACTTGAGAGAGACTTCTAAATTTTTCCTTGGAATCTATGCAGAGTTTTGTTTTAAATTCAGGGGATAGGAAGGGCAAAGGAAACATATTTCTAGCTTTTCTTCACTCAGAAGAAATTTTTTTGTTTTGAGAAGTCAAAGATTTTACCACAGTTAGAAAAGCATTGTTTTTCACGTTGCCTAAAGGTAACTAACTCTTGGTGCTGTAAAATAAGCACTAGACTGTTAACTGCAAGCTAATTACAGGGTTGGCAGCTCAAACACACTAGCCACTCCTCAGAAACCCTTTACAGGGTCACTATGAGTAAACCAAGTGTACAACACTTAACAACAGTAACAAAGTTAAGCCCCAAAAGAAAAATGCTAAGTGTTCATGTTATTTTAAAAGTCAAAAATTTTTGTAATCTATTACCAAGTTTAAATGACAGGGTAAATAAATTTTTAAGGGCAATAGAAAGAGAAGGAATTCACTTTGGAGAAACCTATTAAATTAAAGAGATTTTTCAGCACACTCTGCATTATCCTTGCTTCAAAGAGAAATAGTAATTCAGACACCAGCCCATTTCTAGTCCTCTGAGAGGCATAAAGAACAATGACTGAAATGACTTTGAGAGGAGAAAAGAAACTGACAGCCAGCAGGGAGAATGTATAGTGCTGTGATGACAGGACTTAGAAGAGAAAGAAGTAGAAAATTGAGAAACAAACACAAAAGAATGGATGGGTGGGGAAAATAAAAAAAGTACAAATGTTTTACATTCAAAAATAAAATATGTTGTTGTTAGGTGCTATCAAGTTGGTACCGACTCATAGTGACCTTTTGCACAACAGAATGAAACACTACCTGATCCTGGGTAAACCTAGTGGGCACAATATTGGTCAGAAATAAATTCTGTAAAAAAAAAAAAAAAAATTATATTATTCTACTGTCTCCAAAGGAGTCCTGGTGTGGCACTGTGGGCTAATGCTCCAGACTGCAAAATCATTTGAACTGCAAGGTCAGTGGTTCAAGCTCACCAACTGCTCCTCGGAAACCCTATACAGGGTTGCTATGGGTCGGAACCGATTTGATGGCACTTAACAACAACAACAACTGTCTAAAAAAATGTGTTTGCATTATAAAACTATATTTTATTAATATTGTTTTCAAATCTAGAATCATAACTAAACATTCACATTTTCTAAGTGTTTCATGTATACTCAGTTATTTAAAATAGCAAATTGTATTTCATTAGGAAAAATAATTAAATGGGAGACAATGCCTCAACTTCTTTAAAGACAGCATGCAAACTACCTTTTTCCAACGTATTATAAGAATTCTATGAGCTCATCTTTAAGCCTTCTGAATTTCCTTCATAAACTTCTTTCTGTGATAATTAGAATAAAATTAGTCAAAATATAAAAATTGTAAAAGACAATGTACAACTAATGAATTAGAGGTTAATTACCTGCCCTCATCTGAAATAATTTTCTCATTTTTTGCAGTAAGTATCAAACTGAGACCAGCAAATATCAGTACAAGTTTATAAAGTACAATTACAAGCCCCATTATACATACTAACAGAATCCTGAAAGTCAGCCCCTAATAATACAATTAATCATTTATGTATAGTGCAATAAATATTGGAAAAATATTCTCCTTTCCTCATAAATTTTCAATGAAAGTACCTATTTGGTACTTAACAACATATCAGACATCAGCAATAATATTCCTCATTCCACATCCTCTTTTCAATCCAACTTGAACCTCTGGAATGTATGATTGCAGCCGTTGCTGTAGCCTTTAGCAAAATTTTACTTGCATGGGATACCAAAGATACTGTCTAATGATTTCCACATTCCATTGGGTCACCTCTCTTTGGAAGGAGCATAAATATGGATCTCTTCCAATCAATCGGCCAGATAGTTGTCTTCCAAATTTTTTGGCAGAGATGAGTGAGTGCCTCCTGTGCAGCCTCACTTTCT
Source organism: Chrysochloris asiatica (assembly GCF_000296735.1). NCBI lineage: Eukaryota > Metazoa > Chordata > Mammalia > Afrosoricida > Chrysochloridae > Chrysochloris > Chrysochloris asiatica. Next base: position 4,881,720 of record NW_006408673.1, read on the forward strand.
TGAAAGATTTCAATTTTTATTCCATCAATTCCTGGTGCCTTGTTCTTTGCCAATTCCTTCAATGCACCTTAGACTTCCTCCTTCAGTATCATTGGCTCTTGATCATATATTACCTCTTAAAATGTGTGAACATTAACCATTTCCTTTTGGTACAGTCACTCTGTGTATTCCTTCCATCTTCTTTTGATGTCTTCCATATCATTCAATAATTTGCCCAGAGAATCTTTCAATAAAAAAAGTTAAGGCTTGAATTTTTCTTCAATTCCCTCAACTTGAGAACTGCTGAGCGTGATCTCTCCCCTTTTGATTTTCTGACTCCAGATGTTTGCACATTTCATTGTAATATTTGGCTTTATCTTCTCAAGCTGACCTTTGAAATTTTCTGTTCAGCTCCTATACCTCCTCATTTATTCCATTTGCTTTAGCATCACTATGCTGGAGAGCAAGTTTCAGTGTGTCTTCTGACATCCTTTTTGATCTTCTCCATTTTTTTTATCATCCTAATGACTTCCTAAAGAAATGGAACGCATAAACATCGATATCTTAGGTATTAGTGAGCTGAAATGGACTGGTATTGGCCATTTTGAATCTGACAACCACATGGTTTACTGTGCCAAAAATAACAAATTGAAGACGAATGGTGTTGCATTCATTGTCAAAAAGAACATATGCAGATCAGTCATGAAGTACAATGCTGTCTGAGATAGGATAATATCCATGCGCCTATGTGGAAGCCAAGGAGCTCTGGTAGTTTAGTGGTTATGAATCGGGCTGCTAACCTCAGGGTCAGCAGTTCAAAACTACCAGCTGTTCCACAGGGGAAAGATTAGGCTTTCTGCTCCTGTAAAGATTTACAGCCTCAGAAAACCTATGCAGGGTCGCTATGAGTCAGAACCAACTCCAAGGCACATAACAACAACAACAATAAGAACAGGGAAACCCAGTTAATAACACTATTATTCAAATTTATGCATCAACCACTAAAGCCACTGAGGATTAAATAGAAGACTTCTACCAACTTCTTCAATCTGAAATTGATCAAACATGCAATCAAGATGTCTTGACCATTACTGGTGATTGGAATGCAAAGGTTGGGAGCAAAGAGGCTCAGTATTTGGAAAATATGGACTTGGTGATAGAAATGATGCTGAAGAATGCATAATAGAATTCTGCAAAACCAATGATTTGTTCATTTCAAATACCTTCTTTACACAGCATAAAAGATGACTATACCCATAGACCTCACTGGATGACAATGAATATATAGAAATCAAATTGACTACATCTGTGGGAAAAAAGAGTGGAAAAGCTCAGTATCATCAGCCAAAACAAGGCCAGGGGCAGATTGTGGAACAGACCATCAATTGCTCATATTGAAATTCAGGATGAAGCTGAAGAAAATGAAAAAGTTCACGAGAGCCAAAATATAACCTTGAATATATCCCAACTGAATTTAGAGATCATCTGAAGAACAGATTTGATACATTAAACACTAAAGACAGAATACCAAAAGAGTTGTTGGATGACATCAAGAACATCAGAGAGTAAGAAAGCAAAAAGTCATTGGGAAGGCAAGAAATAATAAAACGGTCAAAATGGATGTCAGAAGAGACACTGAAAGTTGCCCTCCAGCATAGAGATGCTAAAG
>NW_006408673.1:4885462-4918594 GCF_000296735.1 Chrysochloris asiatica
TTTGGAAGAAGTGCAGCCAGAATGCTCCTTGGAGGCCAAGATGGCCAAACTTTGTCTCTCATACTTTGGACATATTGTCAGGAGGGACCAGTTGCTTAGAAGGATATAATGTTTGGTAAGATAGAGGGTCAGAGAAAAAGAGGAAGACTCCTAATGAGATGGACTGGCCTAGTGGCAGCATTGATGGACTCAAGCATGGCAACAGTAGTGAGGTTGGCTCAAGATCGGGCAGTGTTTCGTTCTGCTGTGCATAAGGTTGTTATGGGTCGGTACCAACTCGAGGGCACCTAACAACACCAACAATGACTTTTTGCTTTCTTACTGTATGATGTTCTAGATGTCATCCAACAACTCTGCTGGTATTCTGTCTTTAGTGTTTAATGTATCAAATTTGTTCTTCAGATGATCTCTAAATTCAGGTGGTATATATTCAAAGTCATATTTTGGCTCTCATGGACTTGTTTTCATTCTATTCAACTTCAACCTGAATTTGAATACGAGCAATTGATGGTCTGTTCCACAATCTGCCCGTGGTCTTGTTTTTACTGATAGTATTGAACTTTTCCACTGTCTTTTTCCACAGATGTAGCCAATTTGATTTCTGTATATTCCATCTGGTTGGTCCATGTGTATAATCCTGTCTTATGCTGTCTAAAGAAGGTATTTTAAATGTACAAACCACTGATTTTGAAGAATTCTATCATGTGATCTCTAGCATGATAAATAGTCCAAAATATTTCTATCACCAACTCCATATTTTCCAACTACTGATCCTTCCTCTTTGTTCCCAACTTTTGCATTCCAATCACCAGTAATGATCAATACATCTTGATTGCATGTTTGATACATTTCATATTGAAGAAGTTAGTAGAATTCTTCTATTTCATCCTCACTTGTTTTAATGGTTTCTGAGTAAATCTGAATAATAATGGTATTAACTGGTCTTCCCTGTTGTTGTTGTTGTTAAGTGTCATCGAATTGGTTCCAACCCATAGCGACCCTATAGAGGGTTTCCAAGGAGTGACTGGCAAAATTGAACCACGAGCCTTGCAGTTCAAACCAACTTTGTAGTCTAGTGCATTAACCTATAGCACCACACCTGGACTCCAGTCTTCCCTGTAGGTGTATGGATACTATCATATCACAGACAGCGTTGTACCTCATGACTGATCTTGATATGCTCTTTTTGATGATGAATGCAACACCATTCCTCTTCAATTTGTCATTCCCAGTGTAGTAAACCATGTGGTCATCAGATTCAAAATGGCCAATACCAGTCCATGTCAACTCACTAATGCCTAAGATGTTGATGTTTATGCGTTCCATTTCATTTTTGACCATTTCCAATTTTCCTAGGTTCATACTCATACATTCCTAGTTTTGTTTATTAATGGATGTTTACAACTGTTTCTCTTATTTTTGAGTTTTGCCCCATCAGCCAATGAAGGTCCCAAGGGCTTTACTCCCACAGGCTTTACTCCATTTGCATCATCACTGTTAGCTCTACTTTGAAGAGGCAGCTCTTCCCCAGTCACATTTGAGTGCCTTTCAACCTGAGGGGCTTATTTTCTGGTGCTATATCTGACAGTGTTTCTATGTTATTGGTAAGGTTTTCAGTGACTAAATATTTGGAAATAGTTCATCTCTCCTTCTTCCTCTTATGTCTTTGTCTGGAAGCTCATCTGAAACTTGTCCATCATGGGTGACCCAGCTGGTATTTTAAATACCATGGCATATCTTCTAGAATCACAGCAACTCACAATCCACCACAATATGAAAAACTGTAGATGAGTATGACAAATTGATATATTGAGTACATAATCTTAGAAGCTGTACTATATGATGAAAAACCTGGCATCAAGATTAGCAGGCAACTTATTAACAACCTGCAATATGTAGATGATACAACCTTGCCTGCTGAAAGTGAAGAGGACTTGAAATACTGATGAAGGTCAAAGATCACAGCCTTCAATATGGCTTACACCGCAATGTAAAAAAAACAAAACTCCTCGCTACTAGACCAATAAATGACATCAAGATAATTGAAAATAAAGATTGAAGTTATTAAAGACTTCATTTTGCTTGGATCCACTATAAACACTCATGAAAGCAGCAGTCAAGAAATCAAACAATGTATTGCATCAGGCAAATCTTCTGCACAAGACCTCTTTAAAGTGTTGAAGAGGAAAAATGTTTGAGTACTAATGTGTGCCTGACCCAAGCCATAGTATTTTCAGTAACCTCATATGCATGTGAAAGTTGGACAATGAATAAGAAGGACAAAAGAAGAACTGATTCATCTAAGTTATGGTGTTGAAGAATATTGAAAGTACCATGGACTATCAGAAGAACAAACAAATCTGTTTTAGAAAAAGTACAGCTATAATGCTTCTTAGAAGTTAGGATGACAAAACATCATCTCTCATACTTTAGACATATTATCAGGAGGGACAAGTCCCTGGAGAAGTGTATCATAATTGGTAAAATGGAGGGTCAGCAAAAAAGAGGAAGACTCCCAATGAGATGGACTGGCACAGTGCAGCATCAATGAGTCAAGCATAGCAACAATTTTGAGGATGGCACAGGTCTGGGCAGCGTTTCATTTTGTTGTTCAAAGATTCCCTATAAATCAGAAGCAACTTAATGGTAACTAAAAACAACAACATAAATGGTGCCCCCTAGAGTTGTTCAGTGTACAGTTTATAAGACACTACATGAGTGTCCAAACAGTAGACTTCTTCAGTTTCATCATCACTGACTTTGTGCATAAATTTGATTAATTGTGGTATTAACTGGTCTTCCTTGTAGGCATATGGATATTATCCTATCACAGATAGCATTGTACTTCAAGACAGACCTTGAAATGTTCTTTTTGGTAATAAATGTGATGCCATTCCTCTCCAATCTGTCATTCCCAGCATAGTAAACCATATGATAGTCAGATTCAAAATGGCCAATACTAGTCTATTTATGCTCACTAATGCCTAGGATATTGATCTTTATTTGTTCCATTTCATTTTTAACAACTTTTCAATTTCCTAAATTATACTTTGCATATTCTATGTTCTGATTAGTAATGGATGTTTATAGTTGTTCCTCCTCATTTTGAATTGTGCCCCATCAGCAAATCAAGGTCCCAAAAGGCAGCTTTTTCCCAGTCACATTTTGAGTGCCAACCTGATCAGCTCATCTTAGGTCACTATATCTGACAATATTCTGGTGCTATGCATAATGTTTTCATTTTCCAGTACTGTATCTGACAATGTTCCACCACTATTCATAAGGTTTTCAGTGGCTAAACATTTATACATTTAGAAGTAGTCCACCTCTCCTTCTTCTTACTCTGTCTTTATCTGGAAGCTTCGCTGATACCTGTCCCAATGGGTGGCCCTGCTGGTATTAAGATACTGGTGTCACAGCTTCCAACATCACAGCAACACTCAAGCCACCATGGTACAACAAACTGATAGACAAGTGGTAGAATATGTGCTGCTTGTAACCAGCCATTGTTGTTGTTGTTAATTTTCATCGGGTCTGTTATGACTGATAGTAAGCCTGTATAGGGTTTTTGAGAGCAACTTGTGGGTTTGAACTGCCAGCCTTGTGGTTAGCACAGTTAGTCCAGTGTGGTTAGTCAGTGTTGATCCAAAGCAACAGCTGGTATCATTTCACCATCATACTCAATATTGCTAATTTGAATTGTAAAAAATTCCAATGTTACAGGTTCAGAATCACATTCAAAACCAAACCCATTGCTATTGAATAGATTTTCACTCCTAATGATTCTTTTTGTTACTGCTCTGAAGAGTTTTCTTGTCTGTAATCACCAGGGTTTTCTTCCACTGAACACTTGGTGGGCTCAAACTACCAAACTTTAGGTTAGTAGTTTAGGCAAACTCTCTGTACCACCCAAGGACTCTCAGAATTACATGACATGTTGTTATTAAGTACCATAGAGTTGATTCTAACTCATTGTAACAACCCTATGTGCCCCATCGGGTTTTCTTAGCTGTAATAATGACAGAAGCAGATTGCCAGATTGTCCTTCCACTGAGTGAGTTTGAATCACCAACCTTTTTATTAACAGCCAAGCATTTAACCCTTGTGCCACCAGGGATTCTTGTTGTTGTTACGTGCCATTGAATGGGTTCCAACTCATAGCAACCCTATATGGGGTTTCCAAGGGGCTGCTGGTAAATTTGAATGGCCGATCTTTCAGTTCAAACCAACCTTATGGTTGAATGTGTATTCTATAGCATCATACTAGGACTCCCCAGGGATTTTTAGGAGGCTCAGAATTTTAAATTATACCTCTAATTAGGTAACTGCCATAAATAATATGCATAGTATTATGTAGTTTTATATGAGGGGACTTCAAAAAGTACATGGAGGAAAGGAATTAAAAGATAATAGAATGTTTCCACAAACTTTTGAAGCCCCATTGTGGTAGTTGTGGTAGTGTGTCACTGAGTCGATTTCAACTCATAGCAACCCTGTATAGGGTTTCTGAGGCTGTAATCTTTACAGGAGCAGAAAACCTCATCTTTCTCCCATGTAGCAGCTGGTAGTTTCACACAGGTGACCTTGAGATTAGCAGCCCAACTCATAACCACTATGCTACTAGAGCTCCTTTTGAAGCCTTGTAGTACATGTAAGGAGCTCTGGTAGCATAGTGGTTATGAATCGGGCTGTAAATCCCAAGATCAGCAGTTCGAAACTACCAGCGGTTCCGCGGGAGAAAGATGAGGTGATCTGCTCCCATAAAGATTTACAGCCTTGGAAACCCTGTGCAGGGTCGCTATGAGTCGGAACTGACTCCATGGCACTTAACAACAACAGTACATGTACTTCTGGTAGCATAGTGGTTACAAGTTGGGCTGCTAACCTCAAGGTTCGAAACTACCAGTGGTTCCACTAGAGAAAGATGAGGCTTACCACTCCCATAAAGATTTATAGCCTCGAAAACCTCGCTATGAGTCGGATCCGACTCCACGGCACATAACCACCACCAGTACATGTATAAATAAGAGCTATGTCAAATATACACATATAACTGGAGTTTAATTTGAACGTTGTTGTTGTTAGGTGCCATCGAGTTGGTACCAACTCAGAGCGACCCTATGCATGAAAAAACGAAACACTGCCCAGTCCTGGGCCAACCTTACAATTGTTGCCACTGCTTGACCCCATTGATGCTGCCATATTGCCAATCCATCTTGCCGGGGTGTGGGGGGGGGGGGGGGGGGAGGGGAAGCAGGGTCTTCCTCTTTTTCTCTGACCTTCCACCTTACCAAATATGATATCCTTCTCCAGGGACTGGTCCCTACTGACAATATGTCCGAAGTATGAGAGTCGAAGTTTGGCCATCCTGGCCTCCAAGGATGCACTCTGGCTGCACTTCGTCCAATACAGATCTGTTTGTTCTTTTGGCAGCCTATGGCACTTCCAGTATTCTCTTCCAACACCATAACTTGAATAAAGGCACAATAATAAATGCAATGGTTATCAAATATTCACAGAAAGTATAGCCCTAGGTTCAGATGCCTTTATAAGGAAGATACATATTTTTTAAACTTTTTATTGTGAATTGGGTGAAGCTTTATAAACAAGATCATCAGCTTTACATTCAACAAATCACATACTGTTTTCTTTCAATGATTACATTCCCCTCCATGCAACAATTATCCAGCTTCCTCTCTATGGTTCCTATTTATATTCCACCCACCTTCCTACCCCTTCTCAACTTTGTCCTTAGGAAAATGTTGCCTTTTTTATTTTGAATAATTGAACATTCAATGGTGAGCATACCTTACTAGTGCTGTTTTCCCCCATTATAAACCTACCTACTGCTTGGCTGAAAATTTGACCATGAGGGCGAGTTCCTTTCCAGACCTGAATGTTGTCAAGGGCCATAGTGTCAAGTTACTTGAGTCTCTTTCTTACCAGTAAACTTGATCTATTTTTACTGGGAGAGATAAATATTAAGAGGGAAACTGTCTAACCTACTCAAAAGGGTGTGGGTACATGTACTGGTGCTCAGCTCATTTAATGAAGGTTGTAATAACCTTGACTCCAAAACAAAAATATTTTCAAAGGGAAGACTATAGATTAACCTCATTTATTAACATGGACACGAAATCCTAAACAAATTTTACCAATCCAAATCTGGGAGAGTGTTTGGTGCTATAGGATCAGCACTGGACTACAAGCCATAAAGTCGGCAGTTCAAATCCACAATTGCTCTTTGGAAACTCTATAGAGGGTCATTATGAGTTGTAACTGACTTGATGGCACTTAACAATAACTAATTTTAAAAACCAGATCATGTTTTGATTTTTATATATAAATTTGATGATTAAATTTGATAAAAACCGATTCATGTAACTTACCATGTTAATTAAAAGAGGGAAAATTATGTATTCATTTCAATAGGCACAGGGGGAAAAGCACTTTACACCATTAATACTACTCTGTTCCTATATGAGTCAGAATTAACTCAGTGGCAGAGGGTTTGGTTTTGGCTAGTAGAGTAGTACTAGGAGAGAAAAGCAACAAACTTTATTAACCTAAAATGGGATGCCTACTGTGAAAGTTAAGGTCTCATGGCAACTTGGCTGCACCAGGATTCTCAGTGGTTTTACAGTTAAGATGCAGTTATCACCACCATGATGAGATCTAATATGATACAACTACACCCATAATGTGATCTGATGTGATTAGCTCTCATCTGATGTAATTATCCTATGTATTATAAGCCCTCATTTCTATGACGTTAATGAGGCCAGATGCAATCTAGAGGATTAGGTTGTATTTGAGTAAATCTCTTTTGAGTTATAAAAGGAGAGAGAAGTGAGCAGAGAGAGGGGAACTTACTACCACTAAGAAAGATGAGCCAGGAGTGGAGTTTGTCTTTGGACCTGGATCCCTGCACTATGAAACTCCTAAATCCCAATGAAGATTGATGCCAAGACACACAAAGAACTCCAAGGAATGCTGGAACTTCACATGTTGAAATGAGACAAGAACCTTTCTCCTGGGTTTATTCTCTCCGTTTAGGAGGCTAGAAATCTGAATTCTCTAATGTTCTGAATTCAGATTTCTAGCTGACCAAACTCAGAGAACAAAACTTCTAATTATTAAAGTCATGCACTTGTGGTATTTCCATTATAGCAGCACTAGACAACTAAGTTGTTATTGTTAGGTGCCATAAAGTTGCATTATGCCCAGCGAAAAACTTCTCTGTCTTGTGATAACTTCACAATCATTGTTACTCTTGAGCCCATTGCTGTTGCTGCTGTGCCCGTCCATCTTGTTAGGGGTCTTTTTTTTTATTGACCCTCCACTTTACCAAGCATGATGTCCTTCTCCAGACACTGGTCCTTCCTGATAATATGTCCAAAGTATGAGAGATGAAGTACATCCTGGTTATACTTCTTCCAACACAGATTTGTTTGTTCTTTCGGCAGTCCCTGGTACTTTTAATATTCTCCTTCAAAACCATAAGTCAAATGCATCAATTCTTCTACAGTCTTCTTTACTCATTGTCCAACCTTCACATGTATATGAGGTTATTGAAAACATCATGGCTTGGGTCCGATGCACCACAGTCCTCAACCTGATACCTTTGCTCTTGAACACTTTCAAGAGGTCTTGTGTAGCAGATTTACCTCATTCAATATAGTGTTTGATTTCTTGACTAATGCTCCCATGAGTGTTGACAATAGATCCAAGTGAAATGAAACCTTTGGCAACTTCAATCTTTTCCATTTATTTTGATGTTATTTATTGGTCCAGTAATGAGGATTTTTGTTTTCTTTATATTGAGGTGCAATCTGTACTAAAGACTGGTTTTTAATCTGCCTCAGGAAGTATTTCAATGTCTTTTCAAATTCAGCAAACAAAGTTGTATCATCAGCACAACACAAATTACTAATGAATCTTCCTCCAATCCTGGTGCCAAATTCTTCTTCATAAAATCCAACTTCTCAAATTATCTGTTCAGCGTACAGATTGAGTAAGTATGGTGAAAGAATATAACTCTGGTGCCAAACGTGGCTAATTTAAAACCATCCAGTGTCTCCTTATTCTGCTCTAAAGGCTGCCTTTTGGTGTATGCAAAGGTTCCTAATGAGCACAATTAAGTGTTCCAGAATACTCATCCCCTCAATTCCTTGTTAAGATCCACACAATCAAAAGTCTTTGTGTAGTCAATAAAACATGGGTAAACATCTTTCTGGTATTCTCTGCTGTCAGCCAAGATTCATCTAACATCAGCAATTAGGTCCCTCATTCCAGGTACTCATCTGAATCCAGCACAAACCTCTAGCAGTTCCCTGTCAGTGTAATTTTGCAGCTGTTTTTTAATTATCTTTAGCAAGATTTTATTTGCATGTGATGTTAATGCTATTGTCCAATGATTTCAGTATTCCACTAGGTTACCTCTCTTTGGAATGGGTACAAAATATGGTTCTCTTCCAATCATTTGGCCAGGCTTTCAGATTTCTTGGCATAGATGAGTAAATACCTTCAGTGCTGCATCAGTTTGTTAAAAGATTTAGATTTGTATTCCATCAATTCCTGGAGTATTGTTCTCTGTAAATGCCCTCAGTGAGAACTGACTATTTCTTCAGTACCATTGGCTCTTGATCATATGCAACTCTTGACATGGTTGAACAGCGACCATTTCTTTTTAGTATAGTGAGCCTGTATAGTCCTTATATTTTCTTTTCATGCTTTCTGCATTGTTCAATGTTTTGTCCCTAGAATCCTTCAATATTTCAATTCAAGCCTTGAATTCTTTCTTTATTTCCCTTAACTTGAGAAATTCTGAGTGTGTTCTTCCCTTTTGGTTTTCTAACTCCTAGTCTTAGCACATTTCATTATAATATTTGACTTTGACTTCTCAAGTTGCTCTTTGAAAATTTCTGGACAGCTCTTTTACCTCCTGATTTGTTTCATTTGCTTTAGCATATCTTCATTGGAGAGTAAGTTTCAGAGTCTTTTTTGACATCCATTTTGGTCTTTTCTTTCTTCCATGTTTTCTTAATTACCTTTTGCTTTCTTCCTGTATGATGTTTTTTATGTCATCCTAAAACTCTTCTGACTTTCAGTCATTAGTGTTTAATGTATCAAATCTGTTCTTTAGATGATCTCTAAATTCAGGTGGGATATGTTCAAGGTCATATTTTGGCTCTCAGAGACTTGTTTTAATTTTCTTCAGCTTTAGCCTGAACTTTCATATGAGCACTATATCTGACAATATTCTGGTGCTCTTCATCATGTTTCAGTATTCAATATTCTGGTGTTATCTGACAGTGTCCCACTGCTATTCATAAAATATCTAAGACACCTAGCAAAATTTTCTAATAAATATCAAGGTTTTGAAATATTTCTTTTAAACTCAGGCCTAAGACAAAGATATTTTTATCACTAGTTCTTTTCAATCTTATACTGAAAATCTTGTTGCTATTATTAAGTGCAATCGGGTGAGTTCTGACTCATAATGATCCTGTATAGGGTTTCTGAGACTTTACATCATTGAAGAAGCAGAAAGCCTCATCTACCTCCTGTGGAGTCTCTGGCTGGCTCACAATACAAACTTTGTGTATCACAGTCCAGTGCTGATCATGTGGATCCACTGCACTCCCCACTAGAAGTTTTAGATAATGCATTAAAAGGATAAAATGAGTTAAAGATTCAAAAGGAGTAAGCATGCTGCAGAGACCATTCTACTTCATAATGATCATATATGACAGAATAGAACTTGCCCTAGAATTTTCTAGACTAACTACAGAAGACGACTGCCACATCTTTCTCTCATGGAAGGGCTATTGGATTTGAACTACCAATCTTTCTCTTAGCACTTAACATCTTCATCACCAGGGCTTCTTAGAGTAAGCATAAGTGTTATTATTTTGCAGATGACATAATTTTTCAACCTAAAAAACGTAAAGAGAGTCTATAGAAAAACTTTCATTTGAGACTTTAGCAGAAATGCTGAGCAGGAGTGGAAAGTCCTGAATGGTGGACTTGTTGTAATGGTTAAACATTCAACTACTCGCTGAAACTACCAACAGTTTGAACCCACTTGGAGGCACCCAGGCTATCTGATTCCTAAAGGTCACAGGCTTGTAAACCTATGGAGCAGTTCTACCCTGCTTACAGGGAATCACCATGAATCAGAATCAACTCGATGGCAACCAACAACACAAAAAGCTGAGTGGAAAAAAAAGAACAAAATATAACATCTATGCCAAAAACCCTCCAAGGAATGCTGGAGTTTACAGATTCTGAAAGAGGACAAGGACCTTTCCCCATAGCCAGCACTCTTAATTCAGAATTCTGTTTGGAAGTCCTTGTGTGGCACTGTGGGATAATACACTGGACCATAAGGCAGGTTTGAACTATAAGGTACATGGTTCAAATTCACTTGCTGCTCCTTGGAAACTCTACACAGGGTCTCTATTAGTTGAAGTTAACTGAATTGGCACAACAAACTGTGAGATGAGCCCTGGTTGTACTGTAGGATCAGTACTGTACTGCTAGCCACAAGGTCAGCTGCTGCTCCCCTGAGGGATAGATGAGGCTTTCTGCTCCATAAAAATCTACAGCTTCAGAAACATTACAGGCTCAGAACTGACTCATAGTACCTAACAACAACAACAAAACAAAATTTAAAGTCTGGTAGTACCAAATGTTGGCAAGAAAATCGAGCAATAGGAACTTTCATAAGCCACTGATAGAATTAAAAATTGGTACAACCTCAGAGAAAAAGTTGGCAGTATCTAATAAAACTGAAGATAAGGATACATTTTCACTCCTAGGAATATGACTAAAGAATTTTTTGTAGAAAAACATGTTGTTAGGTGCCATAGAGTTGGTACCAACTTATAGTGACCCTATGCACAGTAGAACGAAACAGTATCCGATCCTGGGCCAACCTCACTATTGTTGTCACGCTTGAGTCCATTGATGCTGCTACTTGGCCAATCCATCTCGTTGGGGGTCTTCTGCTTTTTCTCTGACCCTCCACCTTACCAAACTTGATATCCTTCTCCAGTGAATGGTCCCTCCTGACAATGCGTCCAAAGTATGAGAGACGAAGTTTGGCCATCTTGGCCTCTAAGGAGTGCTCTGGCTGCACTTCTTCCAACAAGGATCTATTGCTTCTTTTGTCAGCCCATGGTACTTTCAATATTTTCCTCCAACACCATAACTCAAATGCATCAATTCTTTTATGGTCTTCCTTATTTACTGTCCAGCTTTCACATGCATATGAGGTTATTGAAATTACCATGGATTGTGTCAGGAGCACCTTAGTCCTCAAGCTGACATCTTTGTTCTTCAACACTTTCAAAAGGTCTTGTGCAGCAGATTTGCCTAACGCAATATGTCATTTGATTTCTTGACTGCTGCTTCCGTGATTGTTGATAGTTGATCCAAGAAAAACATTTGTACACAGTAATTGTTGTACTATTATGTATAATACTGAAATGTTGAAAATAACAGGATTCTATCAACAGAAGTATTCATTGTTATGTGGTTTAACTATAGAATATTATTTTGCTATACTTCTATTGATGAATTTCTGTGTATTTGCAATATTTCCAAATTTAAAAACATAAATACTGAAGACTATATATTGGGTAAGAGAAAGTAGGTATAATAGATATATAAAGAACTACTTTTGGATACTTCAAATCCAGTGCTTGGATAATACTAATAGAAATCAGAAATCATTACACAATAAATTTACAAACACCTCAGAGACATCAGAATGCATCTGTAAGGAAAAAGTTTCATCAGACTAACCTAATTTTGAATCATGACAAAATAAAAGACCTGACAGATCCAGAGGAAAAGATAAATACAATGGCTCAACTTCAGTAAGAATTCTTAACCTGTGCCATATGGTATTCTCATCCAAAAAAAAAAAAAAAAAATAAGAAAAGAAAATTGGAATAGCACAGACTAGACCTAGATTCTAGGCAATAAAATAAAATTACACAGTTCATAAGAAAATGGATAATTTTTCTTGTCTATGGACCATTGTCAACATATTTTCAAACTAGAGGTAATACTAGGTTCACATGTCACTTGACCTCAATGGTAAAACAAAGATCTTAGACTTTAAATGTATACTGACATCTAAACCTTCGAATTAGTTTGCATTAGAAGTTGTAGAATCTCTTTTAAGAGGTATTTTTTATATTCTATTTTGCTCTGAATAAATCTCTCAGGATTTCTCCGTCTTAATATAAGAACATTCTTAGAAACTCTTCCATAATAAGTTACTAAAAATTATTTGAAGAAATACTATAAAAGAAAAACATCTTTATAAATTAAGTACTTGCCAAAATAAACTTTGGCAAAATAAACTGCTTTGTTCAATGAAGGTATTGTACCTTAAATTATACACCCACACTCTTAAAGAAAGATCAGCATTCATTTTTTAAAACAGCTAATGATTCACAAAAAAATGTATGTATCATTTTAGAAACCATCTGCCCATGAATCATATTTGCTTAGTGTTTTCCTAATTGCTTCATTAATATTTACATGAAAACAGGACATCACTTTCATGAAAGCCCAGATATTCAATTGATGTTTAAATATTACAAAATTGTTGAAATTACACTGAACAAAAAGCAGATATGTGGCTCTAAGGATTTGCATGCTGAACATGTGAGCATTCCCAGAATAATTAATATCCATGTATTAAATATAGCACTTGCTGATCTTTCTCTATTCTCCATTAGCTGTCATTTACCCAAGGAATGGGTTTAACTCATCTACTTCTACAACAGAGTGGCAAAAAGGGGAGAATGGGTGATGGGCGTAATTGTGTGCATAGGATGTTATGGTGCTTTCTTTTGTATAATTCCTACTTGACTTTCCTTTCTTTTTAAAAGTATTTTATTATTGTTGAAGATATACATAGTAGAACATATAGCAACTCAACATTTTATACATATACAATTCAGTGACATTGATTACATTCTTCAAGTTACACAATCATTTTCACCCTCATCTTCTGGATTCCCCTCCTCCCATTAACATAAACTCATTGCCCGCTAAGCTTCCAATATACTTTCAAGCTTTCAAGGTACTACTATCAATTTGATCCCTTACAGATAATTCTTTAAAATAATAGCACAGTGCTCAGGGAAGATGTTCTTCACTCACTAAACTAAACTCTTGTTTGGTTTAAAGAAGATTTCAGGCCTACACTGGTTTTCTTAAAGGAGCTATATCAGGTCCACTCTGCATATTCACCTATTAATTGCTATGGAGTGGAGTTTCACCAACTAAGACGGGTTTCTGTAACCTGAACAGTCAACAACAGAAAAACAAAAAATAAATAAATAAATAAATATGAAGAGTAAATTTCATCTTTAAGCAGGAGAGTAAATAGTTACACTATCAAGGAAGACTTGAAGTCTTGTTCCCCATTCTTCTTTGCCTAAGTATGAGCATGGGCTAAGGAAGAAGTGGTTCTTGTTGGCTACAGAGCTGAGGAAAAAGCCATATCGCATAGATTTTGCAGATGCAAATAATGGAAACTGACACTAGCTAATTTATGGGAAAAAGGGGAGGGGAAAGAAGGAATAGAATCTTTTACAATAACATGAAATCACTCACAGAATTACAGAAAAAAGTGAAAGAAAAATTTCTGAGGGTGAAAAAAAACCCACTCAAATCCGGGTGGTGGTTGTATGCCATCAAGTCTGTTCCAACCTTGTATAGGGTTTCTAAGGCTATAAATCTTTACAGGAGCAGAAAGTCTCAACTTCCTCCCTCAGAGGAGCTGGTAGATTCGAACTGCTGAACTTGTGGCTAACAGCCCAACTTGTAATCCACTATATTAACCAAGCTTGTAAAATCCAGAAAACTCTAGGGATTTAGAAAGTAAGATACAATCCCTTCACAACCATTACCAGCACCTTCATACCATCACCGTGCCAATCAAGAGAAATTAATGTGACTTCTAGCCAATTGTCCTTGCTTCATCACTCAGGATAAAATTCATATACAGTAGAATGAATACAATATTCAATTTGTGCTCATTGGGGGAGGAATAGGCACCTTACCTTAGAGTTCTATAGGAGTTCAGCATGACAGTACCCAAAGGAAAAGTTAAGTTGTCTTTAAGAGAAGTGCAGTGGGTGATAGACAGAATAAATCAGTGGAAGTCCAATATAAGCATTAACTAGATAAAGCAACAGAGTAATTGATGAGTGGGAAGTAGAGGGATGCTTCTTAAAGAGAGTTAAGGGCAGTCACATAGGCTCACATTAGAGAACAACCCCAAATGACCTACAGACAGGTTCTAGAGGTAACAGATTTGCCTAAGCCCATTCTGAAGTCTCATTGCAATCTAAAACATTTTTCAGCATATAGTTTTATATATCTCTAAGTATACAGCACTGTTTTTGTTAGTTTCCATCAAGTCAGCTCCTACTCATAGTGATACATGTATAACAAAACAAAGTATTGCCTAGTCCTATGCCCTGAGCCTTATACCATCTTCACCCCATATTTTTAACCACTATGTCAATTCATCTCACTAAGGGTTTTAACCTTGCTTTTTCCAACTTTCCACTTCACCGACTATGATGTCCTTTTCTAGAGATTGGTCTTGTCCAAAGTAGTTAGCCAAATCTCACCATCTGTGCTTCTTGGGTACTAAACTTCCTGCCAAGAAAAGTGAGATATCCATTGCACCTTCCTTTAGGTGACGTAGGTCTTTGGGTGAGTTAACAGAACTTCTTCTATTGAAGGCTTATAATAATGAGTATTCATCAAATGCTTGCACTGAATTTAATTAGTCCTTCATAATCCACAACACCAGCATTTCAGAAATTTATAGTAAAATTGGAGGGTAAAAAGTAAGGAGACACAAACTTACAGAAATAAAATGATTTTAATTTGCTATAGACACCTGGTGTAGCACTGTAGAATCAGCACTAGACTGAAAACTACAAGGTCAGCAGTTCAAACCCACCAGCTGCTCCTTGGAAACCATATACAGGATCATTATGAGTCTGAATCAATTCAATAGCACTTAATAACACAGATTCATTTAAGGATTCCTAGTAGCATAGTGGGCTACATGTTGGACTATTAACCTCAAGGTCAGTGTTTCAAATCCACTAGCTGTTCCATGGGAGAAAGAGGAGGCTTTCTTCTCCCTTAAGGATTTACAGCCTCAGAAACTCTGGACAGATTCTCTATGAGTCAAAGCTGACTCAACGGTATAAGCCACCACCATTACCACCGCACATTCATTTATTCATCTATGCATTTAAGAAATTCATTCAACAAATAATTATTGAGCACTAGTCCTGGTGTGGCACTGTGGGTTAATGATGCAGACTGCAAAGCTGTTTGAACTGCAAGGTTAGTGCTTTAAGCTAAACCGGCTTCGCCTCGGAAACCCTATACAGGGCCACTATGGGTCAGAATCAACTTGATGGCACTTAACAACAACAATATGCACACCTGTTAAGGGCATTAGGAATAAATTATTACTCATCACTTTGCTGCTCATCTGTTCAAGGCACTGTGAATACACAGAATGAAAGAGTTGAGTGTCTTCAGACAGGAGGCTTGCTGGTAGAGTGGGGTACCTCCAAACACTTACTGACAGAACTGAAGAGCTTTATAGCACTTGCCCAAGAAGAACAAAGGTTGAAGGGCCATGGGATCAAGAAGCAAGCCTATGGACATGGTTGAGAAGAAACTGTCCTGACCAAAGAACTGTTTCTAGAGTTATTTTTATTTTGAATTGTAACCTGTTACTTCTCTAATAAATTCCCTAGTTGTGAGTATTGTCTGTGAATTCTATGTGATCTTTGTAACAAATAGGCAGTTGGTGTCAGAATTAGTAAAAGGGTTGGAATATGGAGGCATTCCTGACCTCTACCTTATATGTGTAAGCTTTGGATTGGTGATTTTCTCTTCCCCTCATGAAGACAGAGGAGTTGAGACAATACCTCTGGCATCACACTATTCTTACAACACTGAACAAAACAAACATCTTTGAGCTTCCAGAGCTTACACTGTAGTCAGTAGAGACAGGCAGACAGATGGCAATAAGTGCTATCAAAGGGAAAAATCAGAATATGGAGAAAGGAGTACTGAAGTGGGGAGGTTACAGTAAAAGAGTGTAGTTAGGGAAGGCTTCTTTAAGAAGATGACATTTGAACATGCAGGTAACTATAAGAACCACCTTCTAGATAAATCCTTAAGGTGGAAGAGGCTAATATGTTTGGGGCCAGCAAGGAGGGGTTCCATATAACTGTGCCAGGAGCACAGTTAGAAAGAATAAAGGAGGAGAACAGGCTAGGAGGTATGAGAACTTAAATGCTACTGTAAGGCTTGTGGCTTTCCCTCTTAGTGAGTTGGGAAATCATTGAAAGGAACTATCGGAGCAGTGACACAATCTGAATTTGATTTGAGAAGAATCCCTTGGACCGCCATGTGTGAAAAGACTAAAGTGGGCCACCGGTAAGCAGTAAGAATAGTTAGGGGGAAATTGCAATAATAGTGAAGAGATGGTAGTGGAGCAGAGAGATGAAAAGTATGAAGAACTGGGAAGGGTCTGAAATGTACCCTACTTGCAAACTAACTAAAGAAGCTCTGCTGGCATTGTGGGATAAGTGTTGGGTTGTTAACCCAGAAGTCAGTAGTTCAAACCCATTCAGAGGGAGAAAGATGATGCTGTCTGCTCTCATAAAGGTCTACAGCCTCAGAAACCATATATAGGGTAGCTATGAGTTGTAATTTTCTCAACAGCAATGTGTATGTGCATGTGTTCATGTATGTGCATGCATGCAAATAAAAACAAACAAGTTACTTTGATACAATTTAATAAACACAGGCAGAAGACATAGACTCCTGGGTCAGAAATGAGACTGTGTATTATTCTGACACAGAAAACAGCCTGTGCTCCATGTTTGTTTCAGTTGTCCTTGGCTCCCAAGTCATGCAGAAGTGACACAGAAGAGCCCAAGTGCATGCTAAACACATAGTAAGCTTGTGTCAAGTTGAACAATCCTAAGTAAAACCCCGATTTTATAAAGGAGCTGCAAACACACCAGTCTAACATTTGCCATAGAGGCAAAAAAAAAAAAAAAAAAAAAGATATCAATTTTCCAAGATTTTTTATTATATAAACAGCCTTTTAAAGTGTATTTAGAGGAAAATCTGTTAGTACCTGTGCCTGCAAGCTCAACAAAAATGAAAGATACCCAGTGTATACAACAATAAGTGTATACCCTCAGTATATAATAAGCAATTTGAGCATAAAGATCATAAAGGATTCAAAGAAAAAAATGGGAAAAAAATACACAGGGACTTGGGAAAAAGTTAAAAACAATTTTTAAAACTTTGCAGAAAGAATTACAAAAGTATTATTCAAACAGATTAAAATTTTCCAACACCAGAGAGAAGCCAAATTTCTTCCTCAGGTTTCTAACTTCAAATTGTTAGACAAACATGAAGGAATGTACCTCAGTTTATAGCAGCAACTAGTGCATTGAAACCTGTGTAGAATACCAGCTAGAAAGTCTAGTACTGATTAGGAAAATATTTTTTTTAAGTGAAATTTTAGTACTTTCAAATATCTATAGTAATCCAGGAAGGACAACAAATGACCATTATGGATAAAATAAAGTTAATGAATAGATAAGTATGATTTATTTTCTAACTCCAGAATAATTTTATTGCATATAAATGCATATTAAATTCAAATTAAGATTTTTTCAAAAGAATATAACCCATCACACTGTTATTTTCTCAGTGTAATCTCAGAAAAGCTACAGTATAGACACTTTGAAACTTACTTTTTAATGTTTTCAGACATTTAGAATCACAAGTGTTTCAAAATAATGTCAAGAAGATACAAACATTTTTAGTTTGGAATAATTTTGAAACACCAAATTTCCCAGTTTCCAACTCCTTGACCATTTAATACAATGAATAAAAATATCCATAAAATATGAGACCAATTGTAGGAAGGATGTCAGAAATGATCCCTCCCATCCTAAGGATGATACTATTGATTTTCTGTAGGAAGCAGGGACTAATAATGGTTGATACAGTCAGGGTATAACAACTCTAATTGAGGGATGGGTTTTGAGAAACTACAATGTTCAGTGTGTGTGCTTTATTGAATATTGTTGTTGTTGTTGTTGTTAAGTACCGTGGAGTCGGTTCTGACTCATTGTAACCTTGCACAGGGTTTCCGAGGCTGTAAATCTCTACAGGAGCAGAACGCCTCATCTTTCTCCCACAGAACCGCTGGTAGTTTCGAACTGCTGACCTTGAGGTTAACAGCCCAATTGTATTAAAACTCATTAAATGCTTCAAATAACATCTTATTTCTTAAGTACCTCTTTATTCTGCAACATTTTTCTGGAAAAAGTTTATTGTCTGCTTTCTGGAGATAGTCTGCTTTGGTCAGATCCAATTAAGAATATGGCTCCAACTCAGGAACTAGTTTTAATTGAACAATGGGCAGAAAGTACTATATATTTATAGTTCACAAAAATCCATCTAAAAAAAAAATCTCGCTTTCTTTTTTCATTCCTTCTTCCTTCCTTTTTAAGTCATAACTCCTTTTAAGGCTTCAGAATGGCCAGGAAGCAAAGGAAAGAATAAGAAACTGATCTGTGTCTTGGAGAACCAGTCTTGATGATCTTTAATTTTGTCACAGGATGTAAAATAGTTTTTACTTTAACACTTGGGTTTTGCTTTATTTGTGTGTGTTTTTCTATTAGTGCTGTATAACCTTTTGGCCAACTGTTGTTGTTGCTAAATGCCCTCTAGTCGGTTCCAACTCATAGCTACCGTGTGTAGGATTTCCAAGAAGCAGCTGATGAGTTTGAACCAACGAACTTGAGTTGTCAAACTTTCAGTCTAGCACACTATCCTGCGGGGAGCACTTAACTCTCATTGCTTGGCAAGGCCGCGCTGAGGGGAGAGACATTATGCACGGCATATGATTCTCAAAAGCTGACCCCTATCTTCCCTTCAAGTTAGCCCTGAATTTACTTGTAAAAATATATAATATGGCAATATTCTTAGCTTTCACTATGAATTTTACAAACCTTAGGAAAAACTAGCTTAGCAGCAATTGCTTTCAGCCTTGGTGGATTGAATACAAAGAGAAATTGTGTAAATTACTCCTTCTCATAGAAAACCTAAGTAACTGCATTTGTGAGGCCACAAAAGCAGATAGCATATTAGAGTCAAGCTGACCTACCCCCATAAACCTCACCACATTCAGTCACTAGCTAGAATTCACAAACCCCTACATACAAGTACCTGCGTGAATAAGCAGACAATAATGAACTTAAGTGAAGGATAGTTTTGACTTTATAATCTGCACTTCTTGCAGCCAAGTAGCCAGGTTGGGCTTTATGCCACATAGCTTCCAAGTGATTTAATGAATACTTTATTATTGAAAATAATAGTACATTATGTAGGGTAGAAGGTTTGACTTAATCTTTTAGTAGAAACAAAAAGAAACAGTTTACCACATACTGGGAAAGGAGATAAAGGTCAATCTGTCTGAACATCACAGAATTATTTTTGTCAAGGATGTCTAATAACTAGGTGCAAGAATGTTGTGACTAACTGTGTAATAATTGAAGAAATGATAAGAGTGTCAATGCATGCACTGTGGGGGAAGAAGTACAAAAATAAAGACTTGCTGAGCTGGGCTGACAGAAAGAGGAGAGAGGCAGAAAGAGGAAGAAAGAAGCAGAGAGTAGAAGAGAAAGATGCAGAAGGTAGAGAAAGTAGGAGAAAGATGCAGAAAGTAGGAGCAGAGGCAGAAAGAAAGAAGAAAGAGAGAGCAGGAGGGGAAAAGTAGAGCGCAGGCAGCAGAGAGCAGAGGGCAGACAGCAAAGAGAACAGGAAGCAGAAGCAAGGGCAGAAGTTAGAGAGCATAGCCGGACAGCAGAGCAAGTTGAAAAGCCTTTCGATTGTATTCATTCATTTCTTCACCCGACGATTCCGTGTATCCGCTCGTGTCCCACGACCCCCGAAGAGAGCAGGAATCCCCCCCACCCCACCCCACCCCCGTGATACTAACCTGCAGTGCCACACCCACTAGCATGTGTTATTTCCATTCTCCCTGATAGGGCTGTGGAAACATGTCCAAGGCCTACTATTAGTTATCCATTCAGATAAGTTTGGAGCTGTTCTTTGTTACCCTAAATATTCACTTCATCCAATTTGTAGTTACGCTTTCCAGTCTTTTTCCTCCCTTAACAAGTTTTCACATGTCATTTCCCAGAGCAATTGCAGGCTGCTCTTCCTGTTTCTGGCAGATTGATTGTCTCATTTTGTGGGTAGGTTTTACTTAGCCTATAGAAAGAATTCTTCTGCATTAATCTTAGTTTTTAAATTTTAGGAATAATTCTTAAATGTTCAGTTTTCATGATTATTTGGAATGTGAACTACATGTAATTACAATAAATGGAACTACAGATGGAATCTGTAAAAACTATATCCTATACAGACTTTTTACTCTTCGTGTGGCCCTAGCAGAGTGATCTCACTGAAGGATGCATCCATAAGATAATAAAGTCCTTACATAGCAAAAACTCCACTGCCCTGATTATTGTTAGTTCTGACTCATAGCAACCCTGTGCACAACAGAAAGAAACACTGCCCACTCATGCACAATCCTCACAATCGTTTCTATGCTTTAGCCCATTTTTCCAGTCACTATGTTAATCCATCTCATTCTAGGATCTTCCTTTTTTTTTTTTTTTTTTTTTTTACTGACCCTCTACTTAACCAAGCATGAGGCCCTTCTCCAGAGACAGGTCCCTCCTGATAACATGAGATGAAAGTATATGATGAAAGTCCAAAGTACATGAGATGAAGTCAACATTCTCACTTCTAAGGAGCATTATGGCTACACTTTTTCCATGACAGATTTGTTTGTCTTTCTAGCAGCCATGGTATATTTAATAACCTTTACCAATACTATAACAAGTTCTGGTAGCGTAGTGGTTACGAATCAGGCTGAGAACCGCAAGGTCAGCAGTTCGAAACTACCAGCTGTTCCGCTGGAGAAAGATGAGCCCTTCTGCTCCCGTAAAGATTTATAGCCTTGGAAACCCTGTACAGGGTCGCTATGAGTCGGAACCAACCCCATGGCACATAACAACAACAACAACAACCAATACCATAATTCTAATTCATGTTTTTTTCTTTCATCTTGATTATTCATTATTAAAGCATTCCAAAGTATATGAGGTGCACCTTAATATTCAAAATGACATCTTTCCTTTTGCAGCTGATTAGCCCAGTGTAATATGTCATTTATTTCTTGACTGCTGCTTCCATGAATGTTGATTACAGATTCAAGTAAAATGAAATATTTGACAACTTCAATATATATATGTCTCCAGTTGTCATGATGTTCTTATTGGTCCAATGATGAGGATATTTGCTTTATGTTGAGTTCAAATCCATACTGAAGATTGTAATCTTTAAATTTCATCAATAAGTGCTTCAAGTCTTCTTCACTTTCAGAAAGCAAGGTTGTGTCATCTGTATATCACAGGTTGTTAATGAGCCTTCCTCTGATCTGCATGTCACATTTTTCTCTATATAATCCAGTTTCTTAGATTATTTGTTCAGCATACAGATTGAGTAAATATGGTAAAAGGATATAGCACTGACACACCTTTTCTGATTTAAATGACATGGTATCCCCTTGTCCATTTGGTCTATGGACTTTAAAAGGTTCATGGACTTTAAAAAGTTCATGAAAATTTTTTAATTAAAAGATAGTTGAATTTTTCGATGAACTTTTTGAAGCACAATCATACAGTTCTTTCATGAGCACACTTCAGTGTTTTGTAATTACCATTCTTTATAATGTTATCCGTAATCTGTTGTGATCCACATAGTCACATGTCTTTGCATAGTCAATAAAACATAGGTAATCATTTTTCTGGTATGCTCTGCTTTCAGTCAAGACCCATCTGACATCAACAATAATATCCCTTATTCCATGTCCTCTTTGAATATAGCTTGAATTTCTGGCAGTTCTGTCAGTGTACCACTACAACCAGTTTTGGATAACTTCAGCAAAATTTTACTTACATGTTACATTCATGATATTGTTCAATAATTTCTGTATTCTGTTGTATCACCTTTCTTTAGAATTGGCATCAGTATGGATCTCCTCCAGTTGACTGGCTAGATAGCTGTCTTCCAAATTTCTTTGCATAGATGAGTGAGCGCTATTAGTATTGGATTTGTTTGTTGAAGCCTCTCAATTGGTATTCAGTCAGTTCCGGGAACCTTGGTTTTCACTGATGCCATCAATACAGCTTGGATTTCTTCCTTCAAACTAGCAGTTCTTGATCCTATACTAACCCTTGAAATGTTTGGCCTTCAACCAATTCAATTTGGTACAGTGACTATATATTCCTTCTGTCTTCTTTTGATGCTTTCTGTAGTATGCAATTTTTGCCCATAGAATCCTTCAATATTGAAACTTGTGACTTGAATTTTTTTTCTCCAATGCTAAGTGTGTTATTTCCTTTTGGCTTTGTAACTCTAGGTGTTTGCACATTTCATTATGATACTTTACTTCGTTTTTTCCAACCAACTTTCTAAATAGTCTGTTCAATTATTTTACTTCAATCATTTCTTCCATTCACTTTACCTACAGTACATTCAAGAACAAGTTTCAGAGTCTCTTCTGACATGCATTTTGATATAGTATTTCTTTCCTTTCATTTTAATGACCTTTTGTTTTTTTCGTGTATGATGTCCTTGATGTCATCCCACAACTTATCTGGTCTTTGGTCATTACTGTTAAATGAGTCAAAATTATTCTTGAGATAGTCTCTAAATTCAGGTGGGATATACTCGATGTCATATTTTGGCTCTTGTTTTAATTTTCTTCAGTTTCAAATCTAAATTCTGCCCCCTGGCCTTGTTATGAGTGACAATACTGATACAGGGTTTCCGAGGCTATAAATCACTGCAGAAGTTTAAAAAAAAAAAAAAGCCATGACCTTATGGTTCTCACTCCAGTGCTTATCTAACAAAGTCACCACACTCCCTTTAAAACCAAATCTACGTCATTAAGTAGTTTCTGATTCATAGCAACCCTCTGTAGGGTTTCTGAGGCTGCAAATTTTTATGGCAACAGAAAACCTCTTCTTTCTTGTGAAACAGCTAATGGATTTAAGCAGCTGATCTTGCAGTAGCAGTATACCACTAGAGCTCCAGGTCTTCCTTATAGGCATATAAATATCCTATCACTTCAGGTTAATATCGTTGTACTTCAGTTTAGTTATTGAAATGTTCTTTTTGATCATGAATGCCATGTCATTGCTCTTCAATTTGTCATTCCCAGCAAACCATTTGATTATATGATTCTTTTCAACTCTCTAATGCTTGTTATTGTTGTTAAGTGTCATCGACTCAGCTATGCCTCACAGTGACCCTGTATAGGATTCACAAGGAGTGACTTGTGGGTTCAAACTGCTGACCTTGCAGTTAGCTGTCCATTGCTTAGCCAACAGCACCATACTAGGACTTCCACTAATGCCTATGATATTGGTTTTTATTTGTTTATTTCATTTTTTTACAACTTCCAATTTTCCTAAGTTCATACTTTGTAATTTCACATTCTGACTGCTAATGAATGTTTGTAGCAGTTTCTTCTAATTTTGAGTCATGCCCCATCAATAAATGAAGGTCCTGGAAGCTTTACTTCATCCATATCATTAAGGTCGACTCTACTTTATGGAGGCAGCTCTTCCCCAGTCATATTTGCAGTTCCTTCCAACCCTAAATGCTTATATGGCACTACATCAGACAAAGAAAGGTTCCACTGCTATTCATAAGGTTTTACTGGGCAAATTTAAATATATATATATATATAGCCAAGTCCTTCTTCCTACTCAGTCTTTGTCTGGAAACTCAGCTGAAACCTGTCCACAATCAGTGGTCCTGCTGACATTTAAAATACCAGTGCCAGTTTCCAGCATCACAGCAACACACAAGCCACAACAGTACAGCAAGCATACTGACAGATGAGTGGTAGAGAACCTCACTATAGGACACAATCAGTGTGCAACCTAATACACAGCCTCCTTTCATACTGCTAACCTACTTTGGAGGAAGTCAGAAATCCCAGACAAGCATTATTACAGAGTAGCTAGTAGAACCAAAACTGGAATAAGATAAGTAAGGCATACTTCCAAGGTGTAAAATTAAGTTTTTTGTTTTTTAAAGAAATAACTAATATTTTTTAAATAACATTTAAACTCAATCATTTTAAGAATAATAGAATAACCGTTAGTGCAAAAATATCCATGATGAGCAACACATCAAAATTTCAAATGAAAGCCCAAACCCACTTCCAAAGAGTTGATTCCAGCTCATAGTGACCCTGTAGAGCTGAGGAGAACTGCCCCATAGGGCTTCCAAATCCTTATGTAAGCAGACTGCCACATCTTACTCCTTCAAGCAGCTAGTGAGTTTTGAACCTTTAGGTTAGGAGTCGGGTGTTTAAAAACACTGAGTCACCAGGACTGACTTCAAATAAAGACCACGGGCTAGACTAGTTTTCATTACTGAAAAAGGAAAGCAGAAGCTCTGTAATATATGCCTTGTTGTTTTTATTAAGTGTCATCATGTTAGTTTTGATTCATAGTGACCCTGTTTAAGGTTTCTGAGGAGCAGCTGATTGGTTTGAACTGTTGACCTTATGGATCAAAGTCTAGTGTTGATCTTACAATGTCGCACTAGAAGTCCATGATCCCATTATTTTCCTTCCTCAAATTTTTCTTCCATAGAAATCACTGACACAGAGACTTGGGCAAAACTGATTTTGTTGTTATCATATGTGCCGTGGAGTCAATTCCGACTCATAGCGACCCTGTACAGGGTTTCCGAGGCTGTAAATCTTTACGGGAGCAGAAAGCCTCATATTTCTCCCGCAGAACAGCTGGTAGTTTTGAACTGCTGACCCTGAGGTTTTCAGCCCAATTCGTAACCACTATGCTACCAGAGCTCCTGGGCAAAACTGTGGATCAAGTTTATTCTCAGTTGCCTCTTCATCTTTTCTTCTCCGCAACCACCTCAGATACCCAGTCATCTTATACTGTGCCTTGCTTTTTCAAACATTCCCACTAGAACACCTTAGCTGTACCTATTCACCCCAAGAAAGAGCCCAGACTCTACAACACACCTAACATTTGTGTAACTCCAAAGCAAAAAAGATGATGTCAAGAAAAACTAAGTCTCATATCAAAAAGACCTTATATCAATCAGAGAGAGAAAGATAGCAATTAGACATCCAGTTCCACTAGAGTCATACAATTTCAGAACAGAAAGATTATACAGATCCACTAAACCAATTCCCTTTATTTTACTTAAAAAAGTAACTGAGATTAAAAGTAATTTGTTCAGTAAATTACACTACATGGATGTCCATGAGTAGAAAAAAGTTCTTTCACATCCACACCATTACCAAAGCCTCCTTCATAATAATCCCCATGATAGGTCTGTGTCTTTCCAGAAAATCTATAAATACTAGCCCTTTATAATTCTAAAAAAGTCTAAAACAGCCACTTTCTGAGCTGACCTTTTTGCTTTGCTTATCTTTGAAGTCTTCCAGATCTTTCTTAAAATGTCTGATCCATCTAAGCTTCACTGATTTGGGAATATGTCCACTTACGTGTTGTTAAAAATTTGATATTAGCCCTGATCTTGAAATTGTTTTGTTGTTGTTGTTGTTTTCCCTTGGCACAAAAGAAGTTTCTTTTTTAAATTAATTCACAGAAACATGAAGCAAGACCCATATCTCACACCATATACAATAACAACTCAACGTAGATTGAAGACCTAAATATAAAACCTGGATAATCAGTAAAGATCATCAATGAAAAAACAGGGACAAACTTAGGGGTTCTGATACATGGCATAAATACACTATCAAACATAACTAAAAGCACATAAACAGCAAAAGACAAAAGAGATGAGAGGGACATCTTAAAAGCTAGACATCTTAAAAGCTAGTGCATCAAAAACTGTCACCAAAAGAACCCACAGATTGGGGGAAATTTTTGTTTGCAATGACTTATTAGACAAGGGACTAATCTCTAATATTTATAGAAAACTACAACAACTCTTTAAAAAAAAAACAAAAAACAAATAACCCAATTGAAAAATGGTCAGAGAACATGAACAGACACTTCACCTTGGAAGACATTCAGGCAGCTAACAAAAATTTGAAGAAATGTTCATAATCATTAGCCATTATAGATATTAAAAGAAAAGAACAATGAAATATCAACTCATTAATAGCAAAGTTAAAAAAAAAAAAATAGAAAAGAACAAATGCTGGCATGGGTGTGAAAAGACTAGGACCCTTCTACTTTGCTAGTGGGACTGTAAAATCATGCAACTATTGTGACGCAGCCTCAAAAAGTTGGAAATAGCAATACCATATGACCAGGCAGTCTCTCTACTTGTTATATATCCCTGAAAAAGAACAGCCATAACAAGAGTAGATAGATGCACACCCATGATCATCTCAGCACGATCCACAATAGCTAAAAGATGGAGACAGCCTAAATGCCTAACAATGGAAGAATGGATAAACAAACTTTGGTACATATACACAATGGAATACTATGCAACATTGAGGAAAAACAATGATACTGTGAAACACCTCATAACATGGATGATCCTGGAGGACATTATGCTGAATAAAATTAGTCAATCACAAAAGTACAAATATGTGTGAGACCACTATGGTAAAAGTGACTATGGTCACTCAAGAAAAAGGTTTTCATGCTAAAAGAAACATTGTTTGATAGTCACCAGGGGTGGGAGGGAAGGGAGAGTAATTCACTATAGGGTAGACAGTTAACTCGGATGATGGATGCAAAGAAGGCAATATACAGTAAGTGGGAGGTAGACGAAAGAATAATGAAGAAAGCTGAAAACACAGGGTGAAATGCCAGGGTTAAAGGGGATAGAGGTAAATACTGTTATATACACAACTCTGCAACAATAGTGTTCTATAGGTAGATACACAGGCTGAATTGGTAGGAGAGGGAGAGTGGAAGTATATCCACAAATATAGAAGGGTTTGACAGAAGTTATTTGTACATGGTATTCAAGCTTATGGAAAGCACACCACCTATGAATGTGGTAGAGTATACAGGGGACAAAATGATGAAAACTTCCTAGGCATTACCAAGCTCTGTGAGGCAATGAGTTGGCGGGCCTGGAAACAGCCTAAATGCCCATCAACTTCAGGACTGTAATCTCAGGGGACACCATGGTAAGTTGGCATAACATAGTCCCTACTTTGGTAAGTAGTGACTGGGATCATTAAAGTACATGAGCTGTCTTTTAGGATGCAAGTATTGGTCTCTCCATGTGCAGAGGTAAAAAGGGTGAAGAAAATTGAAGACACTTGGAGTCAAATAGTCCAGGTATTAATAGAACTCATCAATATCCATGATTCTGAGACAAGAATGACTAGATAGTGCCCGTCTACCAGGGCCCACTGCTCTGAAAAGGCTCACTTAGGAGGTCCCATATGTTTTTGTTGTTGTTAAGTGCTGTTGAGTCAATTTCGACCCATAGCCACCCTGTGTAAGGTTTCCAAGGAGCAGCTGGTGAGCTTGAACCTCACAGTTCAAATGACTTTGCAGTCTAACACATTAACCCACAGCACCACACCAGGACTCCCATACAGAGTTAGATAAAATATGAGACAAAACTCAAAATTACGAGTAGGATTACTAGTCAGAAGGAGACTGAAGGAACCCAAGACTATGGTCCTCAGCCACTCTTCAGGTCTAGAATGGAACTCACCCTCATGGCCCAATTTTCAACCAAGCGAGAGATAAGTATAAAGGGGGAACAACACTAGTAAGGAATGCTCATCATGGAATGGTCAACCATTTAAGATCAAAAGGACATTTACCTGAGTTCAGAAAGGCTGCGAAGGAGAGTGGGATGGAAATAAGAAATACAGGGAGGATGTGGGATAACTGCTGTTATATGGAGGGGATTGCAATCATTGAGCTGAAACAAAATGTCAGAAGCTTTGAATGTAAAATTAATGATCTGCTCTGTAAACCTTCACTCTATTCACAATAAAATGATTCAAAAAATATTTTAAAAACAGAAAAAAAAATTATCATTTTTTTAATTGTTTGTAGGCAGCCTAATGTGATTAAGACAAGTGCATTACTGAGAGAATCTTTAGTCATCCACTAATAGCAGAGACAAATTTAAACATATTTTGTTCAGACTAAACATCTCCATATAGGAACTGGAACCCTAGTATCAATACTTTTTTACTTACTCTTATATAATACACTAGCATAATCTGGGGAGAAATCTAAACAAATTTAGATATATGGAAACCCAGGCTCCATGATGCCAAACATCCTTTCCCCATCCCATTGTTTTGTTTGTTATTGTTGCTATTAAGTGACATCAAGTCAGTTCCGACTCATAGCGACCCTGAATAGGGTTTCTGGCAAGCTTGAACCACTGACTTTGCAGTTCAAACCGACCTTGGACATTTTCAAAATTCCCAGAAATCCTCATATTCCTTCAGAATTCAAACAATAAGCTACATAGCAAGTGTCTTGTTATATACTTTGTTTTATAATTTTATGTAACATTTTTAGCTACTGCCTGACTCCAATCTAACAATTTCTTTAGCAGTAATTTTACTTATGCTTCATCAAGTGCAAATCCAATATTATGAATGCTTCTCCATGTCCGGTGTTCACATTGTTATCAGAAGAAAAGCACCACTATACAGAAACTAGATAACAGAACTGTTGGTTGCTTAATTGGCAGTTTAGAAAGCAGTCAGAGCACATCAAACCAGCTTCAAAATGTCACATCAATATGAGGAATCTAGCTTATCATTTAACTTAGCTTTCAAATATTTGATTTTGCACTCGATGGGTAGACATTCCTAATCAATGTTATTGATAAACACTAGGCAGGTGTAGTGAGGTGGAACTAAACATGCTATAGCTACACACAGAACCTGAAGTGCCTGAAATCTTAATGAAAACTTGCTACACATTTTATTCATGTAAAGCAAAAATAGATGACTCATGGTTTTTCTTTCACAATCAATATTTTCTAAACTGTACTCTAGTAAACAAAAATTGTTGAGTCATTACATTAAAGCACTAGATAAAAAATATTTTTTTTTTTACACTGTGGTTGATATACTTCTTCAAATATTCCTGGAAGCTTTATTTTTAGATAATTGGTTGATAAATTAAAGAATGGAGCACCTCAGTGGTCTTTTGGAATACCATTCTTTGCATGTTTGTATAAAATGAAGATAAAAAATGAAAATGCTTGATATTACAAGTTTCTAGTTTTCAGTTTTTGAGTAAAATATTCTGAGACTGTATTGGTCTTCATTTTGTTCAAGGGGAAGAAATGTTCTTAGAATTCTGGTTACTATGTCAATTTGTTAAATACTACGTGAGTCAAAAAAACACATATGCAGGACCAAGTCTTGCTATAAGAAGATCCTGTCTTCCCAATAACATTCTAAGGTTTCTCTGCTCCATGAGGTACCATTGTTGTTGTTGTTGTTAAGTGCCATCGACTCGGTTCTGACTCAAAGTGACCCTGTATAGGGTTTCCAAGGAGTGGCTGGTGAGTTTGAACCACCAACCTTATGGTTCAAACCAACCTTACAGTCTAATGCATTATCCCATAGTGCCACACCAGGTACTATTAGATAACTCTAAAATTCCTATTTTAAATATTAAATTTACATAATTTGAACTAGTTTAAGAAAGAAGAATTTATTCAATGAATCTCACAAAGGTGGCTGGGTGTCAGGAACAAATGTATCCAGAGGCTCAAATCGTATCAGAACTCTCCACTGTTAGTCGCCACTTTTCTCTGCACAGCTGTTTCATATTTTGTTCCCCTTCTCTCCTCTCTGAATATATGTCTTTACTTGTGGTGAGCTCCCAAGCTTTTTTTTTTATATAATTAAGCTCCTAAAGAGACATAGACACCTCTTTCTCAGTTTCCATCATACTCTAATTGTCGCATTGACCAACTTTGAACCAAGCAAGAGGTTATGTTCAAAGAAGTAGATATGTAATAAGAAGGAGTAAGACCTATAGAGAATATCGCACAGAAAATATCCAAGTCCCTGTGTAAACGTACACACACATTCACAAACCTTTAGATAATAACACAAAGGAGACCACAATTAAATACCCAGATACGTGATACAAACAACCTAAGCTACATAACTTTTTTTTTTAATTCATGCACATTATGATATTTGGCTGATGTGGGATATGGACTTCTCTGAACTATACTTAAGATTTGGTTTGATTGCAGTGAGACAAAAACCAAAATACGGTACATTTTTTCAGAGGGACATTTAATTCAATCAGACTTTCTCAGAAGCCTGTGTTGAATACAGCATTGGACAAAAAAATCAAAGACTTAAGATCATCATTAAAAATGAGAGAACACTCTGATAATTCTGACTGAATTTGTACTTGCTTGAGCAACTGTGTTTCAAGACTATTAATAGAATTTTGTCAATATTAAGGGAAGTCCCTGGATGCATTCTACAGTACTTCATATTCTACCATAATGCTAAAAACATTAAATCAACTTGGATGAAGACATGTAAAGCAGCTCATTAAGTCTGCAGAGAATAAAAAATTTGACAATATTTAAAATCTTTCAAAACTTTTAAAGTATCAACCAAAACTATTGTTGTTGTTGTTGTTGTTGGGTGCTGTGCAGTTAGTTACAACTCACAGCAACACTTTGAACCACAGAAGGAAGCACTGTCTGGTCCTGTGCCATCCTCACAATTGTTACCGTGAACTAGTGCTTCTGCTACTGTGTCAACACCTTAATTCAAACACATCTATGTTTCTATGGTGTTCTGTATTCATTGTCCAACTTCACATGCATATGAAGTGCCTAAAACTACTCAGGTACACCTTAGTCCTCAAACTGATATCTTTGCTTTTTAACACTTTAAAGAGGTCTTTGCAATGAAGAAGCCATTCGTGTTGCAAAATTCTATCATTTGACCTCCAGTGTTGCTTCTATCACCAAGACTATATTTTTCAACTACTGAAGTTTCTTTGTTTCCAACATTTGCATGCCACATACCAGTAATTATCAATCCATCTTGATTGAATGTTTCAGACTAAAGAAGTTGGAAGAATTCTTCAACTTGTCATTACTGACTTTAGTGGTTGGTGTTTATTTTAATAACAGTGGTATTAACTGGTCTTCCTTGTAGGAATATGGATATTATCCTATCACAGACAACATTGTACTACAAGATAGATTACAAAATGCTCTTCTTGAAGATGAATGCAACACCATTCCTCTTCATTTTATCATTCCCATCATAGTAAACCAAATGATGGTCAAATTCAAAATGGCCAATAGCAGTTCATTTCAGCTCACTAATGCATAGGATAAGGAGGTCTGGTAGCATAGTGGGTATGAGTTGCTCTACTAACCTCAAGGTCAGCAGTTTGAAACTGCCAGGTGTTCCATGGGAGAAAGATGAGGCTTTCTGCTCCTGTAAAGATTTATAGCCTCAGAAACCCTATACAGGGTCTCTACAAGTTGGAACAGATGCCATAGCACACCACCACCACCACCAATGACTAGAATATTGATCTTTATGTGTTCCATTTCATTTTTGACAGCTTTTCAATTTTCCTAGGTTTATATTTCATACATTTAATATCCTCATTATTAATGGATGTTTGCAGCTATTTCTTGCTATTTTGAGTTGTGTCTTATCAGTAAATGAAGGTCCTGAAAGCTTTGCTCCATTCACAGCATTAAGGTCAACTTTACTTTGACGAGGCAGTTCTTTCCCCATGGTTTTTTGAGTGCCTCCCAAGCTGAGGGGCATATCTTCTGGCACTGTATCTGACAGTGTTGCGTTATTCATAAGGTTTTCAAGCTAACCATTCAGAATCAGTCTGCCTCTCCTTCTTCCTAGTCTGTCTTAGTCTAGAAGCTCCACTGAACCCTGTAACCCAGCAGGCATTTCAAATACCAGAGATAGAGCTTCCAGCATCACAGCAACAGGCAAGCCACTAGAGTAGAGCAAACTGACAGATGAGTGGTGATTTGTTCTGAATGCAATAACTGCATTAATCGTACTTAAGACTGCATCACATATGCCTTGTCACAAGGTTGGTTCACATCAAGGCTACAATTAACAACAACAAAAACAAACAAACCAAACCAAACCCTCATAGTTTCCAGACTCTATGATACAATTACATTTTGCCACATATGCTAAATGTGAAATGACAAAATGAAGAGATATTGAAACTTGCTCTCCAGCATAGAGATGCTAAAGCAAATGGAAATAATGAGGAGGTACAAGAGTTGAACAGAAAATTTCAAAGATCAGCTTGAGACGATAAAGTCAAATATTACAACAAAATGTGCAAAGATCTGGAGTCAAAAAAAAAAAAAAAAAGGAAGAACACACTCAGCATTCTCAAGCTGGGGGAACTGAAGAAAAAATCCAAGCCTCAACTTTTGTTACTGAAGAATTCTCTGAGCAAATTATTGAATGATACAGAAAGCATCAAAAGAAGATGGAAGGAATTCACAGAGTCACTGTACCAAAAGGAAATGGTTGTTGTTCAACCATTTCAAGAGGTAATATATGATCAGGAGCCAATGATACTGAAGGAAGAAGTCCAAAGTGCATTGAAGGAATTGGCAAAGAACAAGGCACCAGGAATTGATAGATTAAAAAGTGAAATCTTTCAAGAATGTGAGGCAGCACAGGAGGCAGTCACTCATCTCGGCCAAGATATTTGGAAGACAACTATCTGGCTGACTGATTGGAAGAGATTCATATTTTTCCCCATTCCTAAGAGAGGTGACCCAATGGAATGCAGAAATCATTGGACAATCTCTTTGATATCCCACGTGAGTAAAGTTTTATTAAAAGCAATACAGAAATGGCTGTAAGCATGCATTGACAGAGAACTTCCAGAGGTGCAAGCTAGATTTAGAAGAGGCCATGGAATGAGGGATATCATTGCTGAT
>NW_006408673.1:4919461-4926676 GCF_000296735.1 Chrysochloris asiatica
TGGTGTTGGAGGAGAATATTGAAAGTGCCATGGGCTGCCAAAAGAACCAACAGATCTGTGTTGGAAGAAGTGCAGCCAGAGTACTCTTTGGAGGCCAGGGTGGCCAAACTTTATCTCTCATAGTTCAGACATATTGTCAGAAGGGACCAGTCACTGGAGAAGAATATCATGTTTGGTAGGGTGGAGAGTCAGAGCAAAAGAGGAAGACCCCCAGCTAGATGGATTGGCAACGTGACACCATCAATGGGCTCAAGCATGGAAATGATAGTGAGGTTGGTCCAGGATAGGGCAGTGTTTCCTTCTGCTGTGCATAAGGTCGCTATGAGTCGTTACCAACTCGATGACACCTAACAACAACAACAATTGTCTACTTACTCATTAAGCAAAGTATGCAAGGAAAGCAAATGTAATCAATTTTTGCCTGAACCTGTGTCTACAGCGATTTTCAACACAAAATGAGGACTGTTCCCTGCCCTTTTATGAACACATTCCCAATGGTGCTGATGAGAGAGTATTTTGTCTGGAGAAGAACACAAACACTTGCATCTGATTCTCCCCTCCCTGTCACCCCACCCCCCGGAGAGACAGAGAGGAACCAGGCTTAAGTGCCAACTGTGTCAAGTACTTACAACTGTTAAGTAGTAAGTTGGGCAAATCCTTAGCCTGTCTGAGACCCAATCTTTCATCCTTAAAATGAAGCTATTAATGCAGTCGTTTGTTGTTAAGTGCTGTCGAGTCAGTTCTGACTCATAGCAACCCTGTGTAGGATTTCCCAGGAGCACCTGGTGTTTTTGAATGGCTGACCTTGTGGTTCACAGTCCAGTGCTGATCCTACAGAGCCATATCAGGACATAGCTCCCATATATTGGGGCTTGGGGAAATTTAGAGAAATCAAATTATATATGTGAAAATATTTATAAACTGTAAATATTAGTTATTCTATGAATAGGAACGCTCAAATATAAGTTTCCGCAGCTGGGATTTCTTGCACTGAAATATTTCTTATGTTCCATAAAATCCCTACTTCCACCTGCAAAGTGTTCTGGTTTTACAACATGGAATTGCATTTTAAAGATATAGCCATTCCCTAATTATGGTTGTTTTCTGCATTATGCTTATGCCTTTGTTCTGAGTTAGCAGCTGGCTCATATTTAATGCTTTTTACTCAGACCACACACTGTGGCAAAATATTCTTTCCTTTTTAATTTTACACTTCTTAATTGTCTTTTTGTGTTTCTGTCTTTAATAAAAAAAAAAACTCATAGAGGTCAAACGAAGCATATCCTGATACAAGAGGCCACCAAGTATTCTGAATATTAGCTTATCCTAATGCTTCACTCAAAAATTTTATAGAAAATAAAAATACTCAACAGCAATGCTCAGCTCTTAATTTAATTATTTATGAAGCAGAAGGAAAGAATTGGGAATCACTGAAACAAAGGGGCTTTGCACTTGCCATATTTTAAATGATTTTACATGCACAGTATGTTTTTAAAAGTTTGCTGATCCCACATTTAGTAACAAACTCCATGGGATGTCTGGCAGAAATTCCCTGCCACAACAGTTTACATCAACCATCTGTGTCTACAAGAAGCTCCCAGATATTCCGCCACCTGATTTACTGTCCCAACTCTTCTCACGTCTATTCACAAGCTTCTTCTCATTTTCATCTTATACTAATTCTACCCTTAGAGGAAGAAAATATTACCAAAACAACACAGTGCTGCAGAGTTCTGAAACCAAAATAAGACTGAAGAATCTGTAACAACCAATTTTGTTTGTAATAGATTGCTGACTCTAGCTTTTCAAAATAGGGAGACATCAGCAACAGAGAAAATTCAGAAGGAGGCATCTTTAGAAATCATTTTATTTACTACCTTCACTTGATAGATAAGGAAATGGAGGCCCAGAACATCAGAGACTTGCTAGAGGTCACACAGATTGGTATCAGTGAGCAGCAAAGAGAACTTGGAGGGAAGATGACTCTCAGCTGCCTTTTCTCATCATTCCGTTCAAAACCAACAGTCCTAGATGACTACTGATTTCCTCCATTCTGAATTCAAAGAGCAGCCTTTCAACTACAATACTAATTTGGCTGTGGACAATAGGCCTACCTGGTGTGAGGCTGTAGGATAAGCACTGGACTGCAAGGTCATTTGAATCGCAAGGTGGGAGGTTCAAATTCACCAGCTGCTCCTCAGCAACCCTATGCAGGGTAGGTATGAGTCAGAACTGACTGGGTGGCACTTAACAATAAACCATTTCCCACCAAGTCTACCCAGACTCACGGCAACCCCATACGATACAGAGTAAAACTGTGCTCTTCATAGAATTTCATGTTTTAGGGGGCTGAAAGCTTAAACAGAAGCAGCTTGTCAGGCCTCTCTTTCACAGAGCAGTTGAGTCGGTTTGAACTGCCAACCTTTAGGCTGGCAGCCAATTGCAAACCACTTGTGTTACCTATGATCTTTAAAGTCTCTCCTAGAATGGCAAGCTGATTCTGTAATTTTTCTACGTAATTTAAACTGAAGTCTAAATGTTCTTTATTATAAATTGCTGGATAACCATGAAGCTGGGAAAGGGAAAGATAATTGCCCTGGAAGTAAATTTAGACATGACCTGTACTTAAAACAAGATGCTTTGGTAGTGCAGTGGGTTAAGCATTGAGCTAAGTGTTAAGCTGAACCCATCAGCAAAGGAGAGGCATTCTGCTTCTATAAAGATTGACAACCTCAAAAACCATATGGAGCAGTTCCATCCTGCTCTGTAGGGTTACTATGAGTCAAAATTGTAGGTTTGTTTATATGGTTTTATACTAAAAATAAATTGCCACCCACTACTACCCATTATAAGACTGTAGATTTTCATCTTAATCTTGTGCTATGAATTGAACTGTTTGGGTTAGGGTTTAAAATGTGTCAACATGGCTAGTCCATTATTCTCAACATTGTACAATTATCATCCTTTGTGATCCTTTGTGATCTTGTTGTGGTTAAGTGCTGTCAATTCTATTCTATATTATACAGATCCTATATAGGCTTTCCAAAAAGTGGCTGCTGAGTTTGAACCACCAACTTTGTGATTTTTTACAAGACCAACAACTTCATTGAAAATACATTTTTTAAAAACAACATAAAATATGACTATATACATGGACTTCACCAGATGAAAGACACAGGAATAAAACTGAATACATCTATAGGAAGAGACGGTGGAAAAGCTCAACAGCATCAGCCAAAAATAAGGACAGAGGAGTCTATGGAATAGACCATCAATTGCTCATATCCAAGTTCAGGCTGAAACTGAAGAAAATTAAAACAAGTCCAAAAGAGCTAAAATATGACCTTGAAGAGATTCCACCTGAATTTAAAAACCATCTCAAGAACAGAATTGATGTATTAGACACTAATGATTGAAAACCAGAAGAGTTGTAGAAGGGCATTAAGACTATCAGACAGAAAGAAAAATGACAGAAAAGATATAAAAGACAAAAATGGATGTCAAGAGACTCCGAAACTTGAGCATAGAGAAGCTAAAGCAAATGAAAGAAATGAGGAGGTAAAAAGAGATGAACAGAAAATTTCAAAGGGCAGTTCAAAAAGACAAAGTCAAGTATTATAATGCTATGTGTAAAGATCTGGAGTTGGAAAACAAAAAGGGAAGAACATGCTCAACATTTCTCAATATAAAAAGGTTTAAGCCTCAACTTGAAATATTGAAGGATTCTATGGGCAAAATATTGAATGATGCAAAAGCATCAAAAGAAGATACACAGTCACTGTACAAAAACAAAAAACTAATAACAAACCAATGTTCAACCATTTCAAGAGATAGTTTATGATCAAGAACCAATGGTACAGATAGAAGAAGTCCAAGCAGCACTGAAGACAATGGTGGAAATCAAGGTGCAATGAATTGACAGAATACAATTTGAAACTTTTAAACAAACTGATGCCGCTCTGGAGGCAGTCATTCACCTATATCAAGAAATTTGGAAAGCAGCTACTTGGTTAAATACAGGAAGAGATCCATATCTGTGTCCAACCCAAAATGAGGTAACCCAAAAGAATGTAGATATCATAGAACAATATCATTAATATGTCATGCAAGTCACATTTCATTAAAATAATTCAAAAACGGTTGCAACAGTATATCAATAGAGAACTGCCAGAAATCCAAGCTGGATTCAGAAGAGGATATGGAAGTAGAGATACTGTTGCTGATGTAAGAAGGATGTTGATTGAAGTAGAGAATACCAGAAAGCTTTACTCATGCTTTATTGACTGCAAATGCTTTAGATTGTATGTTGCTGTTGTTGTTAAATGCCATCAAGTCAGTTCTGACCCATAGCAACCCTGTATAGGGTTTCCGAGGAGCAGCTGGTAAGATTGAACCTTGCAATTCAAATGATGTTGCAGTCTGGCACATTAACCCACAGCACATGACAAACTATGGATCACATTGGGAAGAATGGGTATTCCAGAACACTTCATTGTGTTCATGAGGAATCTGCACATAGACTAAGAGACAGTTGTTAGAACAGAACAAGGGGATACTAAATGGTTTACAATAAGAAAAGATGTGCTCCATTATACATGTTGTGTCCTTTCATCATTCTTATTCAATCTGCATTAATCCAAGGAGCTGGATTATATGAAGAACATGGCATCAGGATTAGAGGGAGACTTATTAATAACCTGCAAAATGCACATGATACAACCTTGCTTGCAAAAATCAAAAAGAACTTAAAATACTTACTGATGAAGATCTAAGACCACCTTAATATATATATATTTTAAAAAGCTTCACAATTGGACCAATAAATAACATCATGATAAACAGAGAAAGGATTGAAGCAGCAATCAAGAAATCAAATGATTTCTACCACACAAGATCTCTTTAAACTGTTCAAGAGCAAAACTTTCAGTTTGAGGACTGGCCTAAATCATAGTATTTTCAGTACTCAGGAAAACCATAGAATAATCAATGCATTTCAATTATGGTGTTGGAGAAGAATATTAAAAGTACCATGGACTACCAGAAGAACAAACAAAACTATGTTGGGAGAAGTACAACCAGAATGCTCCTTAGAAGCCAGGATGGTGAAACTTCATCTCTCATACTTCAGACATGTTTTCAGATGGACCACTCCCTGGAGAAGGACAATGCTTGGTAAAGTGGAGGGTCAGTGAAAAAGATGAAGATCCCAATGAAATGAAATGACACAGTGGTAGCAGTAATGGATTCAAATGTAACAATTGTGAAGATAGGGAAGGACTGGGAAGTATTTTGTCCTGTTGTGCATACAGTCACTATGTCACAGTAGGAACTGACACAAGGGCACCTCACAACAAAACAAGCAAGCAGAAAGAGGGAGCTCAGTACCATCAAGAAAGAAGAGCCAGTAGTGGAGTGAATTTTTTGAGCCAAGTTCTCTGCACTGGGAACCTCCTATTGTGTTTTTTTTTTTTTATGTGACGTTGGGTCGGTTCCAACCCACAGTGACTCTGTATAACGTTTCCAAGAAGGGGCTGGTTAGCTTGAACCTCCAATCTGTGTTTCAAACTGACTTTGCAGTCCAGTGCATTAACCCACAGCACCACACCAGGAATCCAGAGAACCTCCTAGACCCAAGGAAAAATTGATGTCAAGACATAGATATCTCTAAAGAAGACCATACCCACAGATGTTAAAAGAAGACAAGGAACTTTCCAAAGAATTGACAAAGAGAGCCTTCCCCTAGAACTCACAAGAAAGGCCTTTTAAACTGTGAGAGAATAAATGTCTGTTTGTTAAAGCCATTCACTTGTGAAAAGCAGCAGACAAAGAGGACAAGTAGGGAGGATTAAGAATAACTGTTTGAAAAGACAAAGTTAGGTTTGAAAATACTTAGTAGATTTATTAAATGAAGTTAGACTCATTTCTAATATTTCACCATCTCGAGCCTTATGGGTCCCTAGATTTACTGATTAAGACATACTCACCCTAAAAAGTGTGTCAATTATCAAAACAATTCAAAATTAAATTAATGCAAACACGATAAATAGAACTGGGGAAAGAGCTAACTAGCTAATGAATAATTTTACAAAGTGTCAAAGTCAGCTGACAAGAAAATAGTAATACTAATTAGACCAACTGGCTTTTGAAAAATATCTAGCAGCCCCTCTCAGGATATGTGAATCCTGGGTCACAGTGCACAGATTTCTGTGGCATTTGGAGTGTGACGAGCCATCAGTTGGAGCAATGATCTTGCTGAGTATAAATTGTGCCAGGCCTGGGGTAACTCCCCTATCTTGTACTCATCAGAGAGTACAAGTATAATGCACTGTAATACATTAGTGTCCTGGGTAGTGAGGTTTGGATGGAGGGGAATTTAGATGTCCTGTATTAATGTGCAAATGTGAGTATATGCCTTTAAATATTTAAAGGAAGACAATCAGAATTTTCCAGGGCAAGTTCATGATTGCCTGTTTGTATTTTTTTAAATAACTTCTTTTACTAATTACAGAAGTGATTTCTGTTTACTGTACAGAACTTAAAGATGCCAGAAAAGCACACACAAAAAAAAATTAAATTCACCAGCAATGCCCTCCATCTAGAAATAATCACTGGAACAACTTTTATGGGTTTCACAATATAGGTATTGAACCAGAACTGTGATGACAGGATTAGTGGGAGAGAGGGAATTGGCTAAGTCAGAGAGCAGTGACAAGAAGGAGTTAGGATGGGAGCAGAGAAAATACAAGGATAAAGGATTATTTTGGAAGAAGACAAAGTAGACAAATGTAAGGAATTTTTACACCCTGATTGTCACATTAGACTACAGATCCATAGAGCAGAGGCTGAGATGTTCATCTTTTTATTCTTAGCACGTAGCACACCTGGAAGGAAAGAAATTCTTACAGATACTCACCCTGGAGCATGTTCACACACAGGGTGAGAAACAATTTAATACTAATCTGTAAAGCAGGGAGTCTGTCTTTGGTATTTTTCAATTGAAGGCTCATTTGAGGTATCTCTGAGAGATGCAAATAATAAATCCACCCAAAAACACCTCACAATAAAGGCCTATTGGGACTTCCGGAAAAATATGGTGGATTGGGTGGAAGCGTAATGATGAGCTATGCTGAGAACAACACAGAATACAGGACCACGAAGGCTCAGGGAATGGTCCCAGTACTCTGAACCACATATAAAGGAATATTTAGAAGGTTG
>NW_006408673.1:4934363-4964450 GCF_000296735.1 Chrysochloris asiatica
CAAGTCGATTCTGACCCACAGTGACCCTGTATAGGGTTTCTGAGGAGCAGCTGGTGAGCTTGAACCACCGACCTTGCAGTTCAAAGAGCTTTGTAGTCTGGCACATTAACCCACAGCGCCACCCCAGGACTCCTTCCCTCCAAATCAGCCATTGAAAACCCTAAGGAGAGCACAGTTCTAC
This sequence comes from Chrysochloris asiatica, assembly GCF_000296735.1. Lineage (NCBI taxonomy): Eukaryota > Metazoa > Chordata > Mammalia > Afrosoricida > Chrysochloridae > Chrysochloris > Chrysochloris asiatica. The sequence goes on from NW_006408673.1 coordinate 4,934,545, forward strand.
TCTGCCATGAGTTACTGGGAGTCCTGATGAGACTGGCTTTTCTTTTGTGTTTTGCCTTCCCTGTCCAGGACATCTTAATATATTGTATGTCTCTCTTTATAGTTCTGCTGGCCTTCTGCTCTCAGTTTCATATGACATCTGCCTCTTTGAGGCATTCCCCAGAGTCTTCCCTGCAAATGCATATTCTATATATTACAAATTTCCTATTTTAAGTCAAAAAAAAAACAAAAAAACACAAACATACTCCAAATTTAGGTGATATTCCTTCAGTCATTGTCATAGAACACAATCACAAAATAGAAAATAGATAATGATGATCAAGTTCCATTTAGAGCAGTGCAACAAATATTATGTGTCAGCTTCCAGAAACTTTCCAAAGTATGAGTGTATATTATAAAGACATTAGCCTGGCTCTTGAAAAATCTCATTCTGGAGAGGGGCACATGCATAGGAATCATTTTATTGCCATATGACAAATAAGTGTTCTATGACCTGGAAGTCACAAAAGGGGCATTGTAGTAACTTCATTCAATCAACCTTCTCTATTTGTAAAATGTAGCCTTCAGTTTGTTTGGTTTTGTGTTTTGAGGTTGGGAATTATTATTAATTTGTTATCTGTAACAGGTGTGTACTAAAGTGCTTCACAGATATTGTTCCAAGTTTCATCTCCCTGTAAAACAAGAAATATTTTGTACATTTTACAGATGAAGAAATTGACTCTCAGCAATTAGGCAATTTGCTCAAATATACAATTAGTAAATGCTAAATCAAGATTCAAATACTGATCTGTCTCCAAAATCCATTTTCTTTTCCTGGTCTCATATTCTCCCAAATACATAAAATGGCTTATAATCATGATTTAGATCATGAATAGAATAAAAATTACTACAGTTTTAAAAAGTGATAATTTTGATTCAAGATTTCAGTCTTCAAACTTTCTTTCTTCAGGGCTATGTTGATCTGGACATTTTTAAGTTCTTAATATTAACTGAAAGACATGCATTCAGTTTCTCAGTATGCACCATGACACAAAAAGACTTTTTCATTTATGATATCAAAATCGAACAAATTACTAAACAAAAATCATCTTTGTTAATAAAATCTCCTTTACCCAAAAAGCTCTAACAATTTACCACACTCTTTAAGGAATATTTTCATCCAAAACTTAAGCCCTTCAATTCATTGCTCTGTATGGTCAGTCTTTCAAGTCCCATTTCTACTGTGATTCTACTATGTGATTCTTCTACAGTTTTAAAGCCCATTTTTGAGTCTTCTTCCTTACGTAAAATCATTTTCAGGAGCTGCTCACTTATACAACCCACTGACATTGAGTTAATTCTAACTCATAGTAATCCTTTAGAACAGAAAAGAACACCCCCATAGAATTCCCAAAGATTGAAACATTTACAGAAGCAGGCAGACATATTTTGATGCATTGGAGCAACTGGTGGGTTCAAACCACTGATGTTTCAGATAGCAGTCAAGTGCTTAAGCACTGCACCACGAGGGGGTCCTCACTTATCATATACTCCTCGATACAGACAAATGTCCAATATACAAATACTGAAATTATCAATTAAATTGGATTAAAATTTTGCATTCCCACCAACAGTAAATAATGTTTCTAGTTTGCCCACATCTTTGCCAGAATTTCTAATTTTCTGCTTCTTTTCTTTTTTAACTTTTAATTGTGAATTGGATGAAGGTTTACAGACCAGATTAGTTTTCCATTCAACAATTCACACACTTGTTTCATGTAACCCCACAATGTAACCTCACTTATCCCACTTCCTCCCTGTGTATCCTGTTTACATTCCTCCTTCTTTCCTAACTCTTCTGAACTTCGTCCTTGGGTAAATTCTGTCCTTTTGATGTCATATGGTTTATTACTTTAAGGTATGTGTGGCTCACTAATATCATTGTTTCCCCTTATAAACTTATCCATTGACTGAAAATTGAGCCAGAGGGATGAATTGAATTCCACATCTGAAGAGTGATTAAGGGTTATAGTTTCAGGGGTGACATCAATCTCTATCTGACCAGTAAGCCTGATCCTTTTAATGATTTGGATTGTATACCACATTTTTTCCCACTCTATTCGGGGCCTCCTAATGTAATTCTTTTCAGAATAGTTGACAGTGGTGGACTGGCACCATTTAGTTCTTCTGGTCTCAGAGTTATGTAGACTGGTATTTGAATGGTCCGTTATTCCATTGGAGTAACTGTTTCCATGTGTCTTTGATTTTCATTACTCTCCTTTCCTCTGGAGAGGGAGAGACCAATAGTTGCAGCATAGATGACTCTGAAGAGCTTTTAATACCCCGTTTTCTACTAACCAAAGTAGGATATGGAGTGTTTTCTTTGCGGGATTCAGCCAATTGATGTTGGTGTCCCCCAGGAAAATTATTCTGAGCCCCTAGTCCCAGTGACTCACTCCCTCAAGGTCATTTGTATGTCTAAGAAGTTTTTATAGAGGACTTAAAACATTTACTTATGAAGATCAAAGAGCACAACCTTCGATAAGGATTGCATCTCAATGTCAAGAAAACAAAAATCCTCACCACTGGACCAATAAACAACATTCTTATCAATGGAGAAAAGATTGAAGTTGTCAAGGACTTCATTCTTCTTGGATCAACTATCAACACTCACGGAAGCAGCAGTCAAGAGATCAGACGACATTTTGCATTGGGAAAATCTGCTGCACAGGAAGTTTTTAAAGTATTGAAGAACAGAGATGTCAGCTTGAGGACTAAGGTGCGCCTGACCCAGGCCATTGTGTTTTCAATAGCCTCATATGGATGCGAAAGCTGGACAGTGAATAAGGAAGATCATAGAAGAATTGATGCCTTTGAGTTGTGGTTTTGGAGGAGAATACTGAAGGTGCCATGGACTGCCAAAAGAACCAATAGATCTGTTTTGAAAGAAGTGCAGCCAGAGTGCTCCTTGGAGGCCAAGATGGCTAAGCTTCGTCTCTCATACTTTGGACATATTGTCAGGAGGGAACAGTCGCTGGAGAAGGATATCATGCTGGGTAAGGTAGAGGGTCAGAGAAAAAAAGGAAGCCCCCTAATGAGATGGATTGGCCAGGTGGCATAATTGATGGACTCAAGTGTGGCAGCGGTAGTGAGGTTGTCCCAGAATCAGACATTGTTTCGTTCTGCTGTGCATGGGGTCGCTATGAGTCCATTCTGATTCGATGGCACCTGACAACAACAACAACAACAATGTACTCCATCACATTCATGGAGATATTTACAGCAAAGATAAATACCCATGTACAAATATCCTCTGTTACATCTTTATATATTTGTGATAAATTCTCCCAATTTCCCTCCCACACCTGCTCAGCCTGGAAATCTACCCACCCGTCTACTAGTTGGTAACCATTATTGCATATATAACAGTTTAAATGGATATTTTTATTTTCAATGATAGAAATAACAAAAATATTTAATATTTTTCATCCCTACCATTTATTTTTAACTATTTTGAAAGAAGTTAAATATGTATGCCAAGAAATTTGGAAAGCAACTACTGGCCAACTCATTGCAAGAAATCAGTATTTGTGCCCATTCCCAATAGAGATAACTCAATGGAATGTGGAAATCATTGGACAATCTCTTCGATATCCCATGTGAGGAAAGTTTTACTAAAGCTAATACAGAAATGGCTGCAAGCATACATTGACAGAGAACTTCCAGAAGTTCAAGCCAGATTCAGAAGTGGAATGAGAGACATCATTGTTGATGTCAGACGGATCTTGGCTGAAAGCAGAGAATGCCAGAAAGATGTTTGTTGTTGTTGCTGTTAAGTGCCGTCGAGTCTGTTCCGACCCATAGCGACCCTGTATAGCATTTCCAAGGAGCAGCAGCTGGTGAGCTTGAACCACCGACATTGCAGTTCAAACGACTTTGCAGTCTGACACATTAGCCCACAGCGTCTCACCAGGACACAAAGGCTTTCGATTGTGTAAATCATGACAAGCTATGGACAAAATTATGAAGTATGTATATTCTGGAACACTTAATTGTACTCATGAGAAACCTATACATGGACCAAGAGCCAGCTGTTCAAACAGAACAGAACACTGAATGGTTTAAAATTAAGAAAGGTGTGCTACAGGGTTGTATTCTTTCACCATACTTGTTCAACACGTGTGCTGAACATATAATCCAAGAAGCAGGGTTATATGAAGAAAAACGTGGCATCAGGATTGGAGGAAGACTCATTACCACCTGCATATGCAGATGATACAAGTTTGCTTGCTGAAAGTGAAGAGGACTTAAACTATATTGTGATGAAATTTTGTGTGTTCCTGCACCCAACTTCAGTCTGTGCTTTCTCATTCCCTCTTCTCCATTTGCTTCACTTTGTTAGTGTCTGCTCTCTATCTCTCTCTGTGTACTGCTATGCCCTGCTCCAAACTGATGTTTGCCATCTCTCCTAGCAACCGGGCCCAACCTGCCAAAAGGGCAGCGTGCGGCTTCACTTTGCCATGCAGCAAACGGAACATGCTACAGCCCCGACCTGAGGGCCCTTGTGGGCGGTGGGCTATGACTTGTACAGTGCCTATGATGAAAACTGACATTCAGATAGCCCTTCCTTCTGGGTGTTACAGAAGAGTAGCTGCATGTTCTGGCTTAGCTATAAAACATTTCATAGAGGTAGGAGCTGGTGTCATCGATGAAGATTACAGAGGAAACGTTGGTATTTTACTCTTTAATTTTGGCAAAGCAAAGTTTGAAGTCAAAAAGGCTGACCAAATTGCACAGCTCATTTATGAGCGAATTTATTATCCCGAAATTGAGGAAGTTTAAGTTTTGGATGACACCAAAATGGGTTTAGGAGGTTTGGATTGCACTGGAAAGAATTAAAATGTAAACCAAGAATTGAAAATTACTTTGTTTTTTTCTCCTTAAAATAAAGTGTTTTTGCTTAAAAAAAAAAAAAATACTTACTGATGAAAATCAAAGACCATAGCTTTCGGTAGGTATTGCATCTCAATGTAAAGAAAACAAAAATCCTCACCACTGGACCAATAAACAACATTCTTATCAATGGAGAAAAGATTGAAGTTGTCAAATAACTTCATTCTCCTTGAATCAGCCATCAATACTCATGGAAGCAGCAGCCAAGAAATCAAACGATGATTGCATTAGGCAAATCTGCTGCATAGGAACTTTTTAAAATGTTGAAGAGCAAAGATGTCAGCTTGAGGGCTAAAGTACACCTGACCCAGGCCATGGTGTTTTCAATAACCTCATATGCATGCGAAAGTTGGACGGTGAATAAGGAAGATCTTAAAAGAATTGACGCATTTGAATTATGGTGTTGGAGGAGACTATTGAAAGTACCATGGGCTGCCAAAAGAACCAACAGATCTATGTTGGAAGAAGTGAAGCCAGAGTGTTCCTTGGAGGCCAGCATGGCCAGACTTCTTTTCTCATACTTCTGGCATATTGTCAGGAGGGACCAGTCGCTGGAGAAGTGTATCATGTTTGCTAAGATAGAGGGTCAGAGAAAAAGAAGAAGACCCCAGTGATATGGATTGTCAAAGTTTCAGCATCAATGTGCTCAAGCATGGCAACAATTGTGAGGTTAGCCTGAAGACAGCTCAGTGTTTCGTTCTGTTGTGCATCGAGTCGCTATGAGTCACTACCGACTCAATGGCCACTAACAACAACAGCATTTTGAAAGATTTTTTAAAAGCTTTTTGAATAGTCATTACTTTGTTTTGTTTTTCTAGTGTTCATTCACACTAAAAGATTTTCAGGTTTCTCTCAGAATTGAATTCAGATATACAGATTTTTATCTGAAAAAGACAATCTTACAATTGCCAAGATTTTGTTACTATTTTTAAATTGTGTCAACAGTTGGCACAGATTTTTTATTATTATTATTTTTAAAGCTAAGTTTGCATATTTTAGAAATTTAAGAAGTAAAGATTAGGAAAATTTTATTCCAATGAAGATTAAAATTTATAGTGAGCATAAATGTCAGGTTAATGCCACCCAGAGAGTACTATTTTTAACTTTTAGTAACATCTATGTTTTCTGTGTGAGTAGTTTCCTCAAGTTCTATATTTAAACACTCAAAAAAAAAAAAAGAAATTTAATTTTTTTTCTCATTATGAAATAAAATAGGTAAACTATATCGCATGTTTTTTTTTTTTAATAACAATGTAAACTCCCGTGTAAAAATAATACTCAATAGAAGAAGAAGATGAGCAAGAAAGAAAGGCACTTGAACTTCTAAGGAGTTACAAAATCAGTTCAGGATGAGTTGCTCTCTTCTATAGTTATCTTTATGAACATTTGCAGATTGTGTTTAGCAACACAGCTGGAGATTGTCAGTTCAGACAGGCTAAAGCAAAATGTCCAAATGGCTTCTTGACCAAAATAGAAATGTTTTCCAAACACTGCAGAACAGGAAGCAGCATGGAGAAGGAGTGGGAGCAGCAAATCCAAACTAGAAAAGGAAGCCATTAATTCTGGAGTTTCAATTTTCAAATGACAATAAAGTTGGTCTTTCTTCCAGGTCCTACTCTAAGCACTTTACATGTATGAGTATTGATACATTCTTATAGATGAGGAAAAGGAGGCACAGAATTGCTAAGCAACCTACCCAAGCTAGTTAATAATAGAATCACAAATCAAATCCCAGCAGTCTGAGTGCAGAGCTTAGTATCTAATAATCACTCTATTTTGTCTATTTCCCCTGGCAAATTCCCGGAAGGTCAAACTGGGGAATGAGAAGGAAGACACCTGCAGACAAAATCAATAAAATATAGTTCTCCAAAGTAAAAGGACAACTTTTAAGAGCAAAACCTACAATCATTTGGTTGGGATCTTTCCTTCTTAGAGGATCAACAGATAAAGTAGTTTTAATAAGTAATCTCACAGATTATTGAAAGCCTCATTGAATTCACCCCACTTCATACCCAGAACATGTTGTTGTTGTTGTTAGGTGCCATTGAGTCGGTTCCAACTCATAGCGACCTTATGCTCAGCAGAACAAAACACTGCCGATCCTGGGCCAACCTCACTACTGTTGCCACACTTGAGTCCATCGATGTTGCTACTTGGCCAATCCATCTCATTGGGTTTCTTCCTCTGTTTCTCTGACCCTCCACCTTATAAAACATGATATACTTCTCAAGCAACTGGTCCCTCCTGACAATATGTCCGAAGTATGAGAGATGAAGTTTGGACATTATGGCTTCCAAGGAACACTCTGACTACATTTTTTCCAAAACGGGTCTTTTGGTTCTTTTGACAGCCCATGGCACTTTCAATATTCTCCTCTAACACCACAACTCAAAAGCATCAATTCTTCTAAGGTCTTCCTTATTCACTGTTCAGCTTTCACATGCATATGAGGTTATTGAAAATATCAGGGCTAGGGTCAGGCGCACCTTAGTCCTCAAGCTGACATCCTCTTCAACACTTTAGAAAGGTCTTGTGCAGCAGATTTGCCTAATGCAATATGTAGTTTGATTTCTTGACTGCTGCTTCCATGAGTATTGATAGTTGGTCCAAGAAGAATGAAGTCCTTGACAACTTCAATCTTTTCTCTGCTGATAAGAATGTTGTTTATTGGTCCAGTGGTGAGGACTCTTGTTTGCTTTACATTAAGATGTAATCCATACTAAAGTCTGTGCTCTTTGATCTTCATCAGTAAATGTTTTAAGTCCTCTTCACTTTCAGCAAGCAAGGTGTATCATCTGCATATCACAGGTTTTAATGAGTTTTCCTCCAATCCTGATGCCACATTTTTCTTTATAGAACACAGCTTCTCAGATTATTTGCTCAGCATACAGGTTGAATAAGTATGGTGAAAGAATACAACCTTGTCACACAGCTTTCTTAATTTTAAATCATTCAGTGTTCCCATATTCTGTTCAAACAACTGCCTCTTGGTCCATGTACAGATTCCTCATGAGCACAATTGATGGTTATAGGCTTTTATTATTCAATTACAAGAAATCATTATCAGGATTAATTGCAATTGTCATAACTGTAATTGTAGAAGATGTGTAACTATAATGGGGGAGTAGTTAATCTTTCATTTAGGAACAGAGGACCCCTGGTCATCAAAAAGGAAGCACTTGAGTGGAATGTGAGATCCTATACAGAAAATAAGCAACAGCAGAGACAGTGACAGAGGTAATGGCATAGAAAGATAGAGCAGCTGAGGACTCCAGACCCACAGACTGAGAAAGGTTGTGTGGCTGCAGGTAGGAGGCTGACTTTAAAAATGAGCTCTTTGGGCATTTAAATGAATATATATTTTATTTTATATGTGTACATCAAATATTTTGCTTTGTTCATTTGCAAAAAAATAAGATGTAAAAGGAATGCCAAACAGTGGAAGCCAGATAACTCTTGTTAGAGAGAGGGGAGTGTAATCATTGAGATGAAACAAAATGTATGATTGGTTGAAAGTTAAGCTGATGATCTTGTCTGTTTACCTCCACTCAGTTCACAATAAAAAGTTGAAAAAACAAAAGAAGGAAATTCCAGGCTATAACAACTGAAAAATCTTTAAGAAAGGAAATGTGACCTATGGACTTAATTCCAAACTAAACAAGTCTCAAATATACATAAAGATAATAAAAAATATTTTTAGATTCTCATTAGCTCAAGGAATATTCTTTCCCCTGAGTCCTTTTGGTAGTTGTTGGTAGAGAACAAACTGGAACCAACTAAGAGAAGAATAAAAAGCCTCCGATAGCCATGAGTCAGAACCAACTCGATGGTACTTGACAACAACAATAATACACATAGAAGTAAAACTCAAATGATTTTGGAAATTTACAAGTTGAGACTAGTATAATTATGATTATGTCCATATGTCAAGAAAAGCCATTTATACACGATTATTGTTGTTAAATTCTGTCAAAGTGACTCCTACTTACAGTAACCCTGTATAGGATTTGAACCACCAACATTGTGCTTTGAAGTCCAGTGCTTATCTTACAGTGCCACACCAGGATTCCTAAAGATGATTAGTTATGTAGTATATGTATTAAACATTTAAGAGTACCCTAAAGAAAAATAATTATTTTTGTTAAGTGCCATGGAGCCGGTTCAACTCAGAGCGACCCTGTGTATGGTTTCTGAGGCTGTAAATCTCTGGCGGAGCAAAAGACCTCATTTTCTCCATCAGAACAATTGGTGGGTTGGAACTGCTGACATGGTTTGCAATCCAGTGTTTATCATTTCTTGGAGCTACTGAGCTCCAAGAAAAAAAATAGAAAGAACAAAAACACAATGGTTGGGAAAAGGTAGTCAGAGAAAGTGAAAATGTATTAATTTTGTCATTGCTTATAATAAAGGGTCAAGAGTTATATCCTAAAGAAATACATGATTAATTGTATTTGATAGTTTTAATAAAATGTAATTATTTGAACAAAATGCAAGCCTTCCAAATTATCAAAACAAACTCAGAGAAAGTAAAACAAAAATAGTTAATAACTATAAGATTTTTTAAGTTATAAAAAAAATGAAATATAAAACAATAAACAGAACTAAAAACAAATACATGTTTTTAGACATGGAAAATCATTTACTAAAAACATTTTTTAAAGAAAAGAAAAAGTCTTAGATTGTAGTCAACAATAGCTGAGATATAAGAAAGACAGATTTAAAAAAAGTTATTTTAAAATATTGAAAGCAAAATAATGGACAAAAATATGCCAAGCAGGAAAGAAGGAGTCATAATCTAATAGTGATACTCTGTGCAATTCAAAAAGAAAAATATTAAACAATACAAAGTAAGCATTTCAGCATAATACAGCATGTAGTACACAATGAATATCTAAAAGTAATGATAATACATGAACCAATAGGCAATCACTGTTCTAGTTAAGCAAATACCAGGGAAAATATTAAGTAATATATTAAAAGCATATAAAAATATAGTTCTTATGTTTTTAAAATTGAAAACAAAAACACCCTGTATAAAGCCAAAGATAAAATTATTTTTTTAAAAAATTAGTATTCTCTAACCATATACACAACAATATAGAATTAGAAACTAAGAGCATAACAATATAGACCTGGCACATGGTAAAATGGACAGAAAATGAAACAGATTGCAATATCAAAAAGCAAACCCAATCACACAAAAATTAAATAGATCAAAGTGTCATTTAGAAATATGGAGTGAATATAAATTAATGATTCAATACTGTTGGAACAACAGGATAGCAATCTAGAAGATATATAAATTGGGGTTCTGAGACATAGAATCCCAACTATTTGTCAATATTCAGTTTCCCTTTCTGCCTCTCTGAGACCTCACTGTGGTCATGAGAATTAAGTCTTAGTCAACAGGATATATACAGCTTCTAAGTGTCCTTAAAGGAAAAAAGTTATGCCTTTCTTCATTTCCTTCTTCCTGATGACTTATTTCCTGATGTTTTGGTTGTATCTCCAATAGCCATCTTAGACCATAAAGTGCGCTTGAAAACAGTTACTCCTGGAGGAAAAATGAGATGGAAAGAACATAAAACTCTCAGACCTTGGAGTACTACCCAAGTGCCTGTTCTTAATAACACCTAGTACTAACTGATATGGTTTCCTTTATCATAGTCTATCTTACACTGAAATACATTGTAAAATTCTCGAAAATTTTTTATGTAAAACAAACAAAAGTGTAAGAAAACAGGAGAGAATTATTTTATAATTTTGAAGAACTTTCTGACACAACATAAAATCTAGACACCATAAAATAAAAGGTGAATAAATTCAGTTATGTAAAAGCTCTGCATGGTTAAAAAGGAAACCTAAACAAGATTAATGACAAACAACAAACTGGGTAAAATATTTACAACATCGATTTCATTGAACAAAGATTGAATTTCACTACAAATGTTGGTTAAGAAGACCAATAACCTCATAGAAAAGAAAACGTAAATAACAAATATGAAAAGATGCTCAGTCTTGCTAAAAAAAATTTTAATAGATATTAAAGTTGCTAATAGGTATCATTTTCTACCCACTGAGTTTTCAGAAATCAAAAAGTTTTGTAAAATATTATTTGGGAAAAGCTTTAAGGCAGTAGATACTTACACATTACTGGAATAAGTATAAATTGGTACAAATTTGGTTTTCAGCAATTTGATATAATATATCAAAATTGCTGATGAAGATCAAACACTACAATCAGTAGTATGGATCACAATTCAATGTAAAGAAAACAAAAATCCTCACAACTAGACCAATAAACAGCATCATGATAAATGGAGAAAAGATTAAAGTTGTAAAGGATTTTGTTTTACTTAAATCCATAGTCAATGCTTATGGAAACAGCAGTCAAGAAATCAAGACATTGCATTGGGCAAATCTACTTCAAAAAACTCTTAAACATGTTAAAGAGCAATGATGACACTTTGAGGCCTAAGGTGCATCTGATCTAAGCCATGGTTTTTAATCACCTCATATGCATGTGAAAGCTGGACAATGAATAAGGAAGACCAAAAAAAAAAAAAAAGATGCATATGAATTGTGATGTTGGTGAAGAATGTTGAAAATACCATAGGATGTCAGAAGGACAAGCAAATCTGTCTTAAAACAAGTACAGCCAGAATGTTCCTTAGCAAGATGGTGAGACTCAGGTTCACATTCTTTGGATATGTTATCAGGAGGCACCGGTTGCTGGAGAAGAGTCTCAGGCTTGGTAAAGTTGAGGGTCAGCGAAAAAGAGAAAGACTTTCAATATCTTGGATGGATTGACACTGTGGCTACAATGGGCTAAAACATTACAATTGTGAAGATGTCACAGGACTGGACAGTGTTTCATTATGTGTTACACAGAGCCACTATGAGTCAGAACCCACTTGAAGGATACCTAGCAACAATAATAACATCAAAGTTACAAATGTTCATAACTTTTGACCCAGATGTTTCAGTTCCAGAATTTTAACAAATGATGTATGTACAATGATATTCATCATTGCATTATGTGGAAAGATTGAAAAGACCTAAATGTCAATCAGTAGGATTGGGTTAAATCAGGTACACTGAAATCCTATATACCTGTTCAAAGAATGAAGGTGTTCTCGGTGTACCAATACGAAATGAAAAGAGAAACATTGTTAAGTGAACAAGATACAAAATATGCATATTATAATTCCTTTTGTGTTTGAAAAAGAAAAGACTATATATTTTAATTTATTGATTCTATTTTGAGGTATACACAAGAATTTGCGAACATAATGTCTAAGAAGAAGAAGCTGTTCAGAAAAGAGGAAATTAGGGGGACTTTCCCTTACAATTTACAACTTTGCATATTGTGATAGTTAAGGATCTTTGTAAACTTGAATGAGGCAGGATTCCCAGTTGCCTGGCAGTTGATAGTTAACTCTATGATGATTGGTTGGTTATGAAAAGACATAGTTGATTCTATGATGATTGGCTATGAGAAGCCAATAAATTGAAGGGATGCTTCCTAAGGGGTGTGGCCTGCTCCCAATATAAAGATTCCTTTCCTCCCCGCTGGATCTGGATCTCACATCTAGATCATCCTACAACCTCTGGTTCTTTAAACCTGCCCTCTTCCAGTGCTGAGGTCCTGCTCTGTACCCCAACTAGGGATTTCTGCCATCAATCTTGTTTCACCTGGCCTGCACTTTCCTATATGCATATAGTGCCCTGGTTTTGCTTCTCTAGAGAACACAGCCTAAAACACATATGCCTGTAAATTTAATTTTGTATTATGTGCACATAACACCTATTCAAATTGCTTATTTAATTAAATTTAAATGAAATAGGTAAAAGAAAAGCTCACACAGTGAAAACAATAAAATTATACAGTCTCCTATTAAGTGTATCTGAAGAGCAGAGATGTCAGCTTGAGGACTAGGGTGCGCCTGACCCAGGCCATTGTGTTTTCAATAGCCTCATATGGATGCGAAAGCTGGACAGTGAATAAGGAGGATCGTAGAAGAATTGATGCCTTTGAGTTGTGGTGTTGGAGGAGAATACTGAAAGTGCCATGGACTGCCAAAAGAACCAATAGATCTGTTTTGGAAGAAGTGCAACCAGAGTGCTCCTTGGAGGCCAAGATGGCTAAGCTTCGTCTCTCCTACTTTGGACATATTGTCCGGAGGAAACAATCGCTGGAGAAGCATGTCATGCTGGGTAGGGTGGAGGGTCAGAGAAAAAGAGGAAGACCCCCAATGAGATGGATCAGCCAGGTGGCATCATTGATGGACTCAAGTGTGGCAGCGGTAGTGAGGTTGGCCCAGGATCGAACATTGTTTCGTTCTGCTGTGCATGGGGTCGCTATGAGTCGGTTCCGACTCGATGGCACCTGACAACAACAACAACAACATTAAGTGTATCATCCTGAGGTAAAACACGTATTTTTACAGGGTATTTACACTTTTAAACTCAGGTAATAATCTGAAAAAATATCGGGCTGCGAACCTTAAGGTCAGCAATTCAGAACTACCAGCCACTCCGTGGGAGAAAGATGAGGCTTTCTGCTCCCATAAAGATTTACAGCCTCGGAAATCCTGTACAGGTCGCTATGAATCGGAACCAACTCGACAGCACTTAACAACAACAACATAAAATACATGTGTGGCGCTGTGGGTTAATGTGTCAGACTGCAAAGCCGTTTGAACTGTAAGGTCGGCAATTCAAGCTCACCAGTTGCTTTTTGGAAACCCTATGCAGGGTTGCTATGGGTCGGAATCAACTCCATGGCACTTAACTACAACTACAACATAAAATACATTGATACAACAAACCGAACATTAAAATAATTTAACAATTAAATCCTAAAATAAGAGGGCAATGTTGTTTCTTTGTGTAAAAATAATAGGTACAGAAATTCCAAAACAGTGTCAGTGTTCTTCTATCTAAAGCAAACCAGTCAATTCCATGAGAACAGATTCTTCTCTTCTTTTAAGGCATGCCCCAAATCTGTGATAGCCTTGGCAGAACAGAGGCACAACAAACATTCACGAATTCACTAAAATTGTTAATGTAGTAATAAGTCAAAGAAACCAAAATTTAATACTGCAGTGCAGAGCTAAAATTCATTGTAAGTCACTTTGCTTTATTATCATTAATTCAAATTGGAAAAGAAGGACTCATTGGAGATTTTCTTTTGATTTGACTTTCACAATGTTAGGGTCTCACAGACTTTTTATCCAGCACATATACTGTACTATTAGCGCTAGAGAACAGACTATAAAGTTTGCGACTTTTTCAGTAAATTTTCATGTTGTAGCACTTGCTCTCTTTTCACACACACACACACACACACACTCACATTTGCCTCAATTTTACTGTTGTCAGGCTGCTCACTTTCTCTCATACCAGCTGCTCCTCCCACCTGCTCCCCTGAAATATAATGTAAACCCTCCATCTGATGCACAGAAGGGATACCAAGTAAGATAAGGGTACATTTCTGAGGATGGTTCTATTCTCGATTGATGCAAGGGTGTTGAAAGAGATCGAAATCTAAGGATCAGTCAGATAATATGATTTCAGTTCAGAATGAAATTAGAAATACTCTTGCATCAGCCTGAAGAAGAGAAAGTTGTGAACTTTGGGGAGTATTTTTCCTTCTGGCTGCAATTCAAAATCCTAAGTCACTACATCTCAATGAAAGCATTTTCTGATGGAGACTTTAGTCTTGCCTGAAAAATCATGAAATTTCTCATAATAATCTTTTCCTTAATCTCAGTTTTTTGGTTTCCAGTCAGAGGTGAGGCATTTTAGGAATATTTTTATTATATAACTGGACCAAAGCATTTGAAAAATATGAAGTCAAACAAAGTAGATTTGTTAAGGTTCCCAACTGGAATATGAAATTGAAAAATGATTTGTAGATTTTTTTAATTGGTTTAATTAGTATGAGTTACTGATCTAGACAACCATTCATCTATAAGTTTGTCCATCTCTGGTGGCTTATGTGTTGCTGGGAAGTTGGAAGCTATGTCACCATTATTTCAAATGCAAGTAGGGTCACCCATTGAGGACAGGTTTCAGAAAAACTTCCAGACATACTGGAAATAGGACCTAGCAGTCTATTTCTGAAAATATTGATCAGTGAAAACCTTAAGAATATCGGCAGATATAGTGTGAGCTGAAGAACCCCTTGGTATAGAAGGCACTCACAATATGATCAAGAAAGAGCTGCTTCATCAAAGTAGCTGACTTTAATGATGTGGATGGAGTAGATTTTTAAACTTTCATTTGCTGGCATGACACAACTCAAAATGAAAATAAACAGTTGCAAATGTCCATTAATAACTGGAACATGGAATGTGCAATGTATGAATCTAGAAAAATTGGAAGTTATTAAAAATTAAATGGAGCACATAAAAATTGATATCCTGAAATTCACTGGTATTGGCCATTTTGAATATAGATAATCATTGCCAAGAATGACAAATTAGAATTATGCCATCGCATTAATTGTCAAAAAGAACATTTCAATATCGACCCTGACATACAATGTTGTCAATGATAGGATAATATTCATACAACTATAAAGAAACACAGTTAATATTTTTCAAATTCATACACCAACCACAAATGGCAAAGATAAAGAAACTAAGGATTTTTAACAAATTCAGCAGTCTGAAACTGATCAAATAGATAATCAACATGCATTGATAATTGCTGGTGATTGCGAAGTGAACATTGGAAACAAAAAAAAATATCAGCACTTGGAAAAAATGGCATTGGTGGTAGAAACGATGCCAGAGATTTTTGCAAGTGCAATGATGAATTCATTGCAAATATTTTTTTCCACAATGTAAACAGACCTTGCCAACCTTGCCAGATAGAATATGTAGGAATCAAATTGAACATATCTGTGAAAATAGACAATGGAGAAGTTCAATATCATCAGACAGAACAAGGCCAGGGGCCAAATGTAGAAGATCATAAATTGCTCATATTCAAATTCAAGTAAAAGCTGTAGAAATTTGAATAATAAGTCCACAACAGCCAAAATACAACTTGGAGTATATCACATGTGAACTTAGAAACCATCTCAAGAATAGACTTGCCCCATGGAACACTAACAACCAAAGACCAGATCAATTATAGCATGACATCAAGGACATCATACAGAAGAAAGAAAATGATCATTAAAAAGACATTATATGTCTTTCACTGGGGAGCTGGGGCTCTATAATTATAAGACATTTCCTTGATAATAAACTTCTCTCTATAGATCTATAGATATACATATATACATTTCACTGTTTTTGCTTTTCTAGAAAACCTGACCTAAAATATATGGTACTGAGAGAGTAGGGTTCTAGAGAAACAAAATCACAAGGGTGAGTTTTCAAAATTGATTCTCAAGTCTAATTTTAAAGGCACTGAAATACTGTGGAGGCATGTCTGACCTCCACTTCATAGCCTTGGGTTGATTTTGAGTTTGGTCTTCTTTCCCTATTGTGGAGTCAGAGGAAGTCAGATATGGTCCCCACTTGATTTAAGCAGCTAAAGCTGTGAGCAGGATTCATTTCAATGGCTCCAGACCTATGAAACGATGCTGCTTTGTAAGAGAAAGAATGAAGGGGCATGAGATAAAATACTTCAGCAAGGAGAGCAGCAGTTTCTGGAGTTGCCAAGAGTCAAAGGCAATAAAAAGGATGGCTGATACAGGGCCTGGGCCTGCTGTAATTCACCCTGCCAGAGGCCCACATTCATTTGCATAAGAATGGGGTTAGTCCAAGGGAGAAGAAAAGACTGAATTTGAGTGTTTTGAAAGGTTTCTGTGTTTGACTACATTATAGGTATTGGTTTCTTCTGTCTATTGAAAAATAGACATATATGGAGGATGGAAATGAATATTGGAAATTAAGACTACAGAGAGCTTGTAAACCCACCTTCAGCCTATACTTGATTAGATTTTCTAAAAGGGGAGTTCGAATTTGCCTGGAAAAATAGGTTTCTAGGCTTTCACCCTTGTAGAGTATGGGGCTTTAGGTGAAATCCTGAGCCTGAACCAGAGCCTTCAGAGCGGGTACATTTGCATTTGAAAAGACATCCATACTGACCCAGAACTTCTGGGAAAATAGATTCATGACTGAAAGAAGGCCAATAAAAAGTGGACAGTTTGGCTTTTTGGGCTTTGGAGGCATCAAGGCAAGGATAGTCAGACCATGAAAGAACCCACTTCTAGAACTGAAAGTTAAAGGGAACCAGAACTATTTGGTCTCTGGTGACCACCTGGTTCTATGTGAGAGTGGAATTGGGGAATGCAGCAATGAAGACACAGACTGAGTTTGGAAATGTTCTATTAGTACCTATTGACCTAGAGATAAGAGAAAAGAGAAGTCTGGCTAGTCTGAAGTTTAGGGAGTTGTGTGAACTCCAGAGCCCATGGGCACTGGCCTAGCACATGGGGCCTAGAGCTGAGAGTGAAGGATCCAGCTGGTATGAATTGAACTCCCAAACTTGCAGCTGGTACCCATTTGACCTAGCTTGAATGACAATGACTAAGATGACCAGAACCTAACCATATGAAGATAAAGATGTTTGATAGTGTGTTGTTGTTGTTAGGTGCCATCAAGTTGGTACTGACTCATATAGATCTTTTGCACAATAGAACGAACACTATCTGGTCCTGGGCCAACTGCACAATCATTGCTACACGAGACCTGATTGCTGCTGCCACTGTGCCAAACCATCTCATTGTGGATTTTCCTTTTTTTCAGACCCTTCACTTTACCAGACATGGTATCCTTCTTCATTAGTTACTGGTTACTCCTAACAAGATGTCCAAAGTATGAGAGAGGAAGTCTGGCTATTCTGGTTTCCAAGGAACACCCTACCTGGACATGTATCAATATCTCATGGTACTTTCAATATTCTCCTCCAACACCATAACTGAAATGCATTATTTCTTCTATGGTCTTCCTTGTTCATTATCCAACTTTCACATGAATATGAGTTTATTGAAAATACCACAGCTTTGGTCAGGAGCATCTTAGTCCTCAAAGTGACATCTTTGCTCTTTAACACTTTAAAGAGGTCTTGTGCAACAGATCTGACCAATGCAATACATCGTTTGATTTCTTGACTGCTGTTTCCATGAGTGTTGATGGTTGATTCAAGAGAAATGAAGTCATTGACAACTTCAGTCTTTTCTCCATTTATCTTGATATTATTTATTGGTCCAGTGGTGAAGATTTTTGTTTTCTTTACATTGAGATGCAACCCATACCGAAGGCTGTGGTCTTTGATCTTCATCAGTAAGCATTTTAAGTCCTTTTAGCTTTCAGAAAGCAAGGTTTTTATCATCAGAATATCACATATAATCCAGCTTCCCAGACTACTTGTTCAGCATGCAGATTAAATATATATGATTAAAGAATACAAACAACCATGGTGCACATCTTTCCTAAATTTAAATCATTCGATTTAAATTTTTCTGTTTTAAACATTGCTCTGTTCAAACTGACTCTTGATCTCATGATTAAAATTAAGTGTTCCGGAATAATCATACTTCACAATGTTGATCATAGCTTTTCATGATCCACACAATCGAAAGACTTTACACAGTCAACAGAGCACAAGTAAACATCTTCCTGGTATTCTCTGTTTTCAGTGAAGATTCATCTAACATCAACAATGGTATCTCTCATTCCATGTCCTCTTCTGAAACCTGCTTGAACCTCTGCAAGTTCTCTGTCAATGTAAGGTTGAAGCCGTTTTTGCATAATCTTTAGTAAAACTTTACTCACATGGTATATAAACAATATTGTTCTATGATTTCTACATTCCATTGGGTCACCTATCTTTGGAATGGGCACAAATATTGATCTCTTCCAGTTAGTTAGCCAGGTAGTTGCTTTCCAAATTTCCCTGCAGAGATGAGTGAGTGGCTCCAGTGCCACAATAGTTTGTTGAAAGATTTCTATTTGTATCTATTTCCAGTGCCTTGTTCTATGCCAATGACTTTGCACTTTGCCTTGGATTTATTGGCTCTTGATCCTATGCTACCCCTTGAAATGATTGAACATCGACATATTCTTTTTGGTACAATGAATCTGTCTATTCCTTCCATCATATTTTTATGCTTTCTGCATCATTCAATATTTTGCCCTTAGAATCCTTCAATACCACAAGTCAAAGTTAGAATTTTTCTTCAGTTCCTTCAGCTAGAGAAATGCTGAGTATGTTCATCATTTTTTATTTTATAACTCCAGGTCTTTGCACATTTTGTTATAATATTTGAGTTTGTTTTCTCAAGCTGAACTTTGAAATTTTCTGTTCAGCTCTTGTAACTCTTCACTTCTTCCATTTGCTTAAGCACCATTATGCTAGAGGTCAAATTTCAGAGTCTTTTTTGACATCCAATTTGGTCTTTCCCTTCTTTCTTGTCTTCTCAATGATTTTTTGCTTTCTTCCTGTATAATGTTCTTGATGTCATCCCACAACTCTTCTGGTCTCTGATCTTTAGAATGCATCAAATCTGTTCTTCAAATGATCTCTAAGTTCACGTGGGATAAGTTCAA
The DNA here is from genome assembly GCF_000296735.1 of Chrysochloris asiatica. Lineage (NCBI taxonomy): Eukaryota > Metazoa > Chordata > Mammalia > Afrosoricida > Chrysochloridae > Chrysochloris > Chrysochloris asiatica. Next base: position 4,954,049 of record NW_006408673.1, read on the forward strand.
GGTCATATTTTGGCTCTTGTAGATTTGTTCTAATTTTCTTCAGCTTCAGTCTGAATTTGCATGTGAGCAATTGATGTTCTGTTCCACAATCTGCCCTGGCCTTGTTTTAGCTGATGATATGGAGCTTTTCCACCATCTATTTTCACAGATGTAGTCATTATGATTTCTTCCTATTCCATCTGATGAGGTTCATATGTATAGTTATCTTTTATGTTGTTTTAAAAAAAGGTATTTGCAATGAACAAGTCATTGGTCTTGCATAATTCTATCATGAGATCTCCAGCATCATTTCTATCAGCAAACTCATATTTTTCAACTTCTGATCCTTTCTCTTTGTTTCAAACCTTTGCATTCCAGTCACCAGTAATTATCAATGTATCTTGATTACATGTTTGATCAATTTCTGATTGAAGAAGTTGGCAGAATTCTTCAATTTCACCATCACTAGGCTTAGTGGTTAGCATGCATATTTGAATAGTAGTGGTATTAACTGGTCTTCCTTGTAGACATATGGATCTTATCCTATCACAGACTGCATTTTATTTCATGATTAATCTTCTTTTGGATGATGAATAAGATGCCATTCCTCTCCAAACTGCCATTCCCAGCAAGTAAACCATGTGATTATCAGATTCAAAATAGTCAATACCAGTCCATTTCAGCTTACGTATGCTAAGGATGTGGATGTTTATAGGTTCCATTTCATTTTTGACAATTTCCAATTTTCCCATATTCATACTTTATACATTCTATGTTCTGATTATTAACAGATGTTATAGCTGTTTCTCTTCAATTTGAGTTGTGCCCATCAGCAAATGAAGGTCCTGCAGTCTTTAGTCCATTTGTGTCATCAAGGCTGCAGCTCTTCTCCAGTTGTCTTTTGAGTGCCTTCCAACCTGAGGGGCTCATCTTCTAGCACTATACCTGACAATATTCTGGTGTTCTTCATCATGTTTTAATATTCAATAATCTAATGTTAACTGTGGTCTGCTGTTGTTCATAACATTTTAAGTTACTAAATATTCATAAATCATCCATCTCTCCTTCTTTCTAATCTGTCTTCGTCTGGAAGCTCAGCTGAAACCTGTCCACCATGGGTGGTGCTGCTGCTATTGAAAATACACATGGCATAGCTTCCAGAATCATAGCAACACACAGGCTACCACAGTACAACAAACTGACAGATGAGTGATGGTTTGATACTGTGAGCAAGTGTCAATTGCTACAATTTGATGAACTGGACTTTTGCATACTGTTACTATTGCTCAAAATTCCAACCAGAATGGAAGATTCTTCAAGTCAAGGAACAAGCTTGTCTCCTTAGTGTACTGGGTTTGTTGTTGTTGTTGTTAAGGGCCTATGAGTCAGTTTCAACCCACAGCCACCTGGAATAGAGTTTCTGAGGAGCAGCTGGTGAGTTTAAACCACTGGCTTTGTGTTCCAGTGCATTATCTCACAGCGCCTAGACAATTTAGGCATTGGCTATCAAAAATGGGGGGGGGGGGAAGCTATCAAGGCATTAAGCAGCTGGCTTAAAAGCTTTCATGGTTGTGCTTCATTTTGGAATGAAGGGGATACCTTAGAATCTCCACTGAATAATTTCCTCTTTTCCAGATGAAAGTCTGGTGAAAGGGAAATGGGTGATGATGCTGATAGGATTTTAGATTTCAGTTGTGAATAATTGTTAGGATTAATTATGATCATCAAAACTGTAATTGTAGAAGATGTTTAACTAAAAGGAGGAAATAGTTTTCTTCCATTTCAGGAATAAATGATTCCAGAACTGTCATTAAGGAAGAGCATGAATGAAGCATGGGATCTCTGCCTGGAAAAGCACCAACAGCAGTGATTACAGCAGAGGTGGTGGAATGGAAAGGCAGAGCAGCTATGAACTCTAGACCCATGGATTGAGTAAGATTGTGTGCCCTTTGGACATATAAATTAACATATATTTTTTGTTTTGTTTTATATGTGTGCAACAAATTTTTTGCTTTGTTCATTTGTGACATAAAAGATGTAAATGGAGCCAGCGTGTATTCTGTTGTATGTGTTATAGTTATATCATTTAAGGCACAAGTAAGACTTTGTAATTTTTTTTTTTTTTTTAGAGATTATGCATATAGTTTGTAGGTATCAAATTGACAAGGGTGGGATATAATGGTTAGGGTTGTGTCAACTTGACTAGGTCAGAATTTTCAGAAGTTTATCAGTTGGGATGTGATTATTCCCATGGTGATGAAACCTAATAAAGGTATAGTTCACTCTATGATGAGTGGGCCATCAGCAGCCAATCAATTGAAAGGATGCTTCCTTGAGGGTATGGTCTGTTCCCAATATAATGGACATGCAGGAGGGACTCTCTCTCTCTTCCCCTAGGGACCTTGGACTCCACAATTATAAGCCATTTCATTGATAGTAACTCTTTATATATGTGTGTGTGTGTGTGTGTGTGTGTGTGTGTGTATATATATATATATATATATTTAAAAAAGAAGAAGATGGAGGGAATACCCAGAGTCACTGTACCAAAAAGAACTGGTCGATGTTCAGCCATTTCAGGGGATAGCATCTGATCAAGAACTGATGGTATTAAAGGAAGAGTCCAAGGTGCACTGAAGGCACTGGAGAAAATGCTCCAGGAATTGACAGGATATAATTGAGTTGTTTCAATGAGCTGATGCAACACAGGAAGCACTCATCTATGCCAAGTAATTGAAAGACAACCAACTGAACAACCTGGACAATCACTTGGAAGAGGACTATGTTTGTACCTATACTAAACAAGGGTGATCTAATGGAATACAGACAGTGTCACACATATATCATTAATATCACATGCAAGTAAAATTATGCTGAAGATAATTTTTAGATGGTTAAAATTTACATTGACAAGGAATTGCCAGGAATTCAACCTGAAGTCAGAAAATAACATAGGACAAACAGAGAAAGAAATCCTTCCCCTAGAGCAGAAAACCTTAATTTGGATTTTAGCATCATAAATTGTGAGAGAATACAATTTTCTTTTTGTTAAAGTTATCCAATATTTCTCTTATAGCAGCACTGTATAACTAAGATACTATATAGAACAAGAAGCAGTTGTTAGAACAAAACAAGGAGATACCACATGGTTTAGGATCAGGGAAGATCTGAGTCAGGGTTGTATCCTTTTGTCATATATTTCAAACTGTAAACTGAGCAAATAATCCAAGAAGCTGGACTATATGAAGAAGAACCTGGTATCAGAATTGAAGGAAAACTCATTAACAACCTGAACTATACAGATGACACAACCTTGCTTGCTGACAGTGAAGACAACTTGAAGCACTTACTGATGAAGATGAAAGACTATCGCCTTCAATGTGGCTTACACCTCAACATAAAGAAAATAAAAGTCCTCACAACTGGATCAATAAGCAACATCATGAAAAACAGCAAAAAGACTGAAGTTGTCAAATATTCCATTTTACTTAGATCCACAATTATTTCCCCTAGAAGCAGCAGTCAAGAAATAGAATGATTTATTGCACTGGGAAATCTGTTGCAAAAGAACTCTGTAAAGTACTAAAGAGTAGGGATGTCACTTTGAGGACTAAAGTGCACCTGTACTAGGCCATGGCATTTTCAATCATCTTGAATGATGGTGTTGATGAAGATTATTGAATATACCATGGACTGTGAGATGAATGAATATATCTGTCATGGAAGAAGTACTGTCAGAATACTCCATAGAGGCAAGGATGGTATCTCATGTACTTTGGACATGTTATCAAGATTGACCAGTCCCTGGGGAATGACATCATGCTTGCTTAGGAAGAGGGGCTGAGAAAAAGAGGAGGACCCTCAGTGAGATGGATTGGCACAGTGGCTGCAACAACAGACTCAAATATAGCAATGGTTTTTAAGATGGTGCAAGACCAGGCAGTGGTTTCTTCTGTTATACACAGGGTTGCTATGAATTGGAGCCAACTCAAAGTCACCTAACAACAACGGATATAAAATTATGCTGGGATCTGATTTTCCTTTTTCTTTTGTGGGAATATAGTTTATATTTCTAATTAAATTATTATTCTTTTATTGGAGCAATTTAGAGAAAAAGGAGGAGTCAGTCAAATAAATGACATTGACAGGAGTCATTGCTAAGAAGGAAATCAGCAGAAGTGATAGCAATCAGATTACACAACAGAAACTAAAGGCAAAAGCTGTGATGGAGAACCAGGCTGACACAGAGCACAAAGGGATATTTCTACAGAGCTAAAGCCTAGGAACTTGCCAAATGAAGATAAACATATGAAAAAGAATTCTATTTAGAAGCGAAGCTAATATAAGCATTTGCCAGTATCAGTACAATCAAGTCAATACTGGTTCATGGTGACCTCATGGGTGCCGAGTAGAAGTGCACTATAGGGTTATTATACAGTGGCCTATTGGAAGCAGATCACCAGGTCTGTCTTCCAAAGCACCTCTATTTGGCCCACACTAGGACGGCAATTTAAACACGTTGCTGTTATCATGTGCCGTTGAGTAGACGTCCACTCACAGTCACTTATAGGACAAAGCCAAACTGCCTATAGGGTTTCCGAGGCTGAAATCATTACTGGAGTATAGTGCCAGGTCTTTTCTCCCATAAAACTTCTGGCGGTTTCAAACCATCAACCTTTCAGTTGGCAATCAAGCACTTATCCATTGTGCTACCTGGGTTCCTAATATAAGCACAGGTTCTTAATATAAGTTCCTAATATATTCAAGTGGTACACTACCAAGTGGAGGAAAAGGGAGCTAAAACTGGCTTGCTCAACCAAGCCCAACTCCTGGGAGTTCGTTCAAGTATTATTTAATAAATATCAATTCTCTACACAAATCACTATTCAGATTACTATCGTCAACAAGATAAACATAGCCTTTACTACCATGGATCTTACACAATGGAAAGGAGCAGGTCAAGTAAGAAGGTTGATTAAGAAAAATTTGGCAAATAAACTATTTTTAAGATTGTGAGAGTACTATAAAGGAAACAAGCAAGATGCTAAGTGTTAGAACAGGGAAAAGGGCTTATTTTAAGAAGTGTGGTCTAAGAAGTAGCAATGAGCTGAGACACAAAGGAAGAGAAACAGACAACCATGAGAAAATTGGAGGAAGAGCGTTCTAGACAAAGAGTCCAGCAAGTGCCAAGATCCAGAGGTAATAAAAATTCTACCTGTTCAAGGAACTTACAGAAAACCTTTATCACTGCAAACCAGTGCACCTCACATCCACAGTCCCTCACTATCACGATTTATCCTGTAGCTCACAACCATCTAGAAATCATAATGGCCTAGCATATCTAAATTATTCCTTTGCTTTCATTTCCCTTTAAGAAATACTGTATAAATCATGGCCTCCAGCTGGTAATAAATAGGAAAGAATTTTGCTTCAGAAGTTGTTGTTTTGTTTTGTTTTAGCATAATGATATACTTGAAATACTGAAAAACACCATGAAGTTGTTTAATCAATTCATATAAATTTGTATGTGTGTCTACAATAGCCCACCTACCTAACTCAGCATCATTGGCCTGTGTTAATGGGGTTACCATGGCATCCATCCTTGCAAAACACACAGCTCACATACCCATCTAGCTGTGTTTCCCTGCTTGGTCTCAGTGGGGACATGGCTCTGTAGAGAGCCACACAGCTGGGGAGAGTCAGTGGGCAATCTATACCTGAAGGGAGAACAAAATATGCAAGATTGAACTAACCATGTGGTCTGAAGCCAAATCCACTCTTGTGTTTTTTTGTTTTATTTTGTTTCTCGGTAATGCTAATATTTAGAAAGCAAGTTATTTCATGTATGGAAAAGGTTTGAATCTTGGTCCACAGCCAGAAACAAATACAATTAGCGTCACATTTCTTTACTTCCCTAGAATGAACCTAAATAAAGTTCGATCTCTGTCTCACAAGGTGGTAAAAATTCTATTTAATCATTGTGCAGTTTATTTTCCTCCTACTCACTCCCATCTCTCCAAATTAAGGTCATTCAAAGGTCTCTGGATCTAATTTAAATAGATTAGAAATGACATTCTTTGAAAGCTCTGAAGCAGACTACTTAGATTTGCAACTTGCTTTTCCTGCTTATTACATTGGGTAACAAGCTTAACAAGCTTACTTAACTTCTCTGATGAATAACGAATAATGGAGCTATTGGATTGCTAGATAAGTTCATACATGGTTCTTAGAATGATGTCTGACATAAATGCGTAGTAAATATTTTTAATTATCATCATAATCATCAGTATTATTATTGCTATGTAGTGTGAAAGTAGTTGGCAGCTTCTCCAGTAACTTGTCAGTTCTGGTTATCACAGATGTCCAGTCACACAGGTAGAATTCCTTATACCCACAAGCCAGGCTGTATCTGGCTGGAACCTTCTAAACCTCTGAAGTGTTGCCGCCACCCAGGACAACACCTTGAAATATGCCACAGGTCCCCACCAACATTTCAATGGCTGTTTGTTTTTATTGTTACCTATTGTCAAGTGAGCATTCAACTCATGACAACGCAGTTCATGATTGGATCAGACACTGTGATCCATAAGTTTCTCATTGGCTGGTTTTGGGAAGTAGATTGCCAGTCCTTTCAGCATCACTATTCCTCAGGATTTTCTTTGCAGATATCTTCCATCATTTCTATTAAGACCCATGAAAGTGTCTCCTTCCTTTCAGAATGCACAGCAAAATGTCTTCAATGAGTTTAATCTTAACAAAAACAAACAATACTACCAAACTTCAGAAACTAGGAGAAATTTTAAATAAATGTTTCTATTTATAACAACCTAGGTAGCTATCTACTTGAGGAAGGATGAGGGGTCTTTGTTCTCTTACAGAGAGAAAAAAAGACAAATCTTTATTTCCTTGACACTGGTTCAATCATGCTTGTTTAGACCAATGGATACCCCAAAATGATTGCAAATATTGTTCAGTGGACAGCAGTTCCACATGTGAAAATGACACTGTCCTTAATAATAGCTTATTTGTCAGGCCTAACTCTCAATTAATGTTGGTCAGAAAGATAGGTCCTAGTAATATAACAGAATGAAAAAAGAAAGGGCCAAAGAGCTATAAAATAAGAAATACAGGAGCCCTACTCTTTCTCATTGGGCAAATCTGCTGCACAAGACCTTTTTAAAGTATTGAAGAACAAAGATGTCAGCTTGAGGACTAAGGTGCTCCTGACCTAAGCCATGTTATTTTCAATAACCTCATATGCATGCAAAAGCTGGACAGTGAATAAGGAAGACCATAAAAGAATTGATCATTTTTGGGTGATGGTGTTGGAGGAGAATATTGAAAGTGCCATGGGCTGCCAAAAGAATCAACAGATCTGTGTTGGAACAAGTGCAGCCAGAGTGCTCCTTGGAGGCCAGGACGGCCAAACTTCGTCTCTCATACTTCACACATATTGTTAGGATGGACCAGTCACTGGAGAAGGATATATGTTTGGTAAGGTGGAAGGTCAGAGGAAAAGAGGAAGACCCCCAATGAGATGGATTGGCCAAGTGGCAGCACTGATGGATTCAAGCATGGCAACAACAGTGAGGTTGGCCCAGGATCGGGCAGTGTTTTGTTTTGCTGTGCATAAGGTAGCTATGAGTCGGTACCAACTCGATGGCATCTAACAACAAAACAACTCTTTCTCATACTTCATTTCTCATACTTTGGACATATTGTCAGGAGGGAAAAGTTGCTAGAGAAGGATATCATGTTTGGTAGGGTGGAGGGTCAGAGAAAAAGTGGAAGACCCCCAGTGAGACGGATTGACAAAATGGCAGCATCAATGGCTGAAGCATGGCAACAATTGTGAGGTTGGCCCAGGACCAGGCAGTGTTTCGTTCTGTTGTGCATAGGGTCGCTAAATGTTAGAAAAATTCATTTGGAATTTTTTTATTTAGAGTTTACAACATTCACTAGAATTTGGGTGCTATCAGTAGCTCCTCTCACTTTCCAAACAAATCCTGCAACAATGGCAGTATAGATAATCATGAGGTTTGTAATCCAGGTGGGGAAAGGACTGAGCTACAGGGGACAAGAGTCATGGTTGACTCAAAAAACCTGTGATAGCAATGAGCTGAGGTTGGAGAATCACTTAAAGAAGGAGAAATTAAAAGTGCTGGAAATCTAGGCAGGTAATCAGACAGGACAGTTTTCCTTGAAGGACTTGGTGTGTTGAGTCAAGGAGGAGGCCACTGCAAGTGGGAAGCAGTATAAATCATAACAAAGAGGTGGAAAGAGGAAAACACAATTCCAAAACAATGTCTAGGAACTAGCTCAATCCACCCTAGAACCTTGACATTTTGATTTTTGGTATCACATTTTAAAAAAATTTTTATTGTGAATTGAGCAAAATTTTACAGAACACATAATCAGCTTTACATCCAAGAAATCACACACTCTGTTTCATCTCAATGATTGCAACCCCCTCCATGTAACAACATGGACTATTTAGATTTATATCTTGGTTTTTTGACTTGCTAGTGTAACACTGGGTAACTTACTTAAGCTCTCTGATGAATAGTGAATAATGGAGCTATTGGATTGTTAGATAAGTTTATACAAAGTTCTTAGAATGATGTCTGACATAAATGTGTATAAATATTTTTCACAATCATCATTGTTATTATTGCTATGCAGTATGAAACTATCTGGACAGCTTAGAAAGTGATCCCAGTTCCTCCCTGTGATTCCTATTTCCATTCCAACCACCTTCCCAACCCCTGTGAACCTTATCTCCAGGTAAATGTCCTTTTGATCTTGAATGATTGACCACTAGCATACCTCACTAGTGTTGTTATCCCCTCTATATACCTATCCACCACCTGGTTGAAAATTGAGCCATGAGGGTAAGTTCCATTCCACACCTAAATGGTGGTCGAGGTTCCTCCAATCCCTTTCTGACCAGTAAGTCCAGTATCTTTTTTATAATTTTGAGATTTGTAACACATCTTCTCTCACTCTATCCAGGACCTTTTAATGACCTTTCAAAGGAGTTGGTAGTGGTAGTTGGTAACCATTTAATATTTTTTTTGGTCTCAGAATCATGTAGACTGATGTTCATGTGTTCCATTAATCCACTGGACTAACTGGTTTGCAGCATCTTCAATTTTTATCACTTTTCTTTCTTCTGCATATAAAGAGACCAAAACTTGCACTTCATGAGCTTTTAAGATCTCAGTCACAACTCATCAAAGTAAATTGTAGAACATCATCCTTGTGGACTATGTAATACCATTTGACCATGAGATCCGCTGCAAATATGGTCCTGAGACCCCAAGCACAGAAATCATTGCCTCACGGTGTTTGGTAATAGCTTAAAAGTTTTCATCATTTTGGACCCTGTTGGTTCTATCACATTCATAGATGTGTCTGCAGGAAAGGTAAATATTCATGTCCAAATATCCACTTAAAACACATGTATTTATGTGTATACTCCGATTCTCCATCTCATGCCCCTTCAGCCTCTGTATCTGTCCATGTATCTATCTACTTGCAGAACATTATTGTTCCAGGGTTGCATATATAATCTTGTTGTATTTATCTCTATTCTCTTTAACTCTTGCATTCCTCCCTCCCTGTGTCTTTACCTGTCTTCATCATTCTTATTTCAACCTCCCTCTTGTTGTATATTGTCTTCCCCATCACCCAAGTTAACACATGTTTACCCTCTAGCCAGTGAATTACTCTCCCTTCCCTCCCACTATGATAACCATCAGAGAATGTTTCTTTTAACATAAAAATCTTTTCTGGAGTTTTTTAAATAGTGATTTCATACAATACTTGTATTTTGTGATTGACTAATATCACTCAGCATAATGTCCTCCAGGTTCACCCATGTAATAAGGTATTTGACAGATTGATCATTATCCTTCAACATTACATAGAATTCCATTGTGTATGTATCAAAGTTTGCTTATCCATTCTTCAATTGTTGAGCATTTAGGCAGTCTCCACCTTTTTGCTATTGTAAATAGTGCTGCTATGAACATTGGTGTGCATATACCTACTCATGTTATGGCTCGTATTTCTTGTGGGTAAATATTAAGTAGAGGAATTGCTAGATCATAAGGTATTTCTACTTTCAACCTTCTGAGGAAGCACCATATCACTTCTAGAGTGGTTGGAACATTTTGCAATCCCACCAACAATGTAGGAGGGTCCCAGTCTCTCTGCATCCTGGCCAGCATTTATTGTCCTCTACTATTTGATCTTTGCTGTTTTTGCTGGTGTGAGATGATATCACAGTGTTGTTTTGATTTGCATCTCTCTAATGGTTAGTGATTGTGAAAATTTCTTCATATGTTTGTTAGCTGCCTGGATCTCCTCCTTGGTGAAGTGTCTGTTCATGTCCTATGCCCATTTTAATTGGGTTATTTGT
>NW_006408673.1:4985650-4988077 GCF_000296735.1 Chrysochloris asiatica
GGGACCCTACCCAGAGAAACAGTGATACCTGAAATGGAGCCAGAGATGATGAAGTGGAGCGATGGAGCAGCTGGAGACTTTAGATCCAGAGAGGGAGAGCGACTGTGTGCTGAAGACCTGGGGGGTACGGGGAAAGGATTGCAGGATATACCCTTTGGCTGGTTGATAATACATGGAGGGGATTGCAACCATGACAATGAGACAATATACGATAGAATGAATGAAAAATTAATGTTCTCCCATGTAAATAATCACATAATTCACAATAAAACATTTAAGAAAAGAAAAAAAAAACATGCCTTGTGTACGGAGTGCGCATTCGCATGTGGCTGTGCATGAGTGCACATTCTGCTCACTCCATGTTTCCTCTTCTCATGGTAACTGCGGCTGCTCCTGGGGCTGCTGTGGGAGATGCCAGAGGCTGAGCTGGGAAGAAGGAACCACAGCAGCAGTGGCAACGTCGGCAGGAAGAGCGCCAGGATCCATGTGTCTTTCCTGGTGGCTAGGATGTCATCTGAAGAGGACTTAAATGCAGAGTAGCCACAACTGCCACCAACCCCTGAGGAACCCGGAACCCTGGCTCCTAATCCCGCAGCCCAAGACAAAAGACTTCGGGGATGGCCTCTCAATGGTGGCTCTTCCCCTTTCCAGACAGGCAGAAAGAAGCATTAAAGCAGCAGTATAAAACCATTATGGAGGATGAAGATAACATGAATGGACTGGAGACAACAGAAACAGAAAACATTGTGGAAACGGGGTAAATAAGAGTTATGTGGGATACCCTGAAGAGGAACAATTTATGGGTGATTGGAATTCCAGAACAGGTGTTATGCCCAGAATTTGGGGTCCCCAAAGACCACCAAGGAGCCATCACCGATGCAAATACATAAGGGTTGTTTATTCAAGCTCGAGCCCAGACTCCACCTCATCCGACATAGTGGATTAGGGATAGAGCCCATAGCTCTTTGTCTGCAGGGTTTTTGTAGAATTTTCAAACAAGCTCGGATTTCTCAGCTTTATAATCTTTGGATTGGTTAACAATTGGCAAACTATGAGATGTTACAATTTAATTGGTCAGGACTGGTGGTCTTTGTTCTTAGGCTAGGGTAAAGGAAAACATCTGGCCTCCGGCCTTGAGCTGCCTAGCTATTTATACATATATCATTTTCTTGGAGCTAGAGGACGTGCTAAGGCTTATATATGAAATGGATTCTTCTCTTTGGCCCTACACAGGAACAGACAAGAAAAAGCATTGTTGTTGGCAGAAAACTTTGCTAACATCATGAAAGACAAGAAGACAAGCATAAAAAAAGGTAAACAAACCCCAAACAGGATAGATTCCAAAATAAAATGAACAAGACATATCATAATCAAACTTTACAAAAGGAAAGAATCCCAAGAACAGATCAGGAAATATGATAAGTTAGCTACAAAGAACAATGCTAGCAAGAAGACAAGTATTTGAAAGTAAAACAAACCTGCAAGACTGACAATAGGGAACCAGAGTTACCAATTTATAATAAAGTCAATTACAAAGAAAAAAGTGGCAATAGTGTAAATACAGAATTTCCAAATAGCAAGGAAGTAAAATAGATTTCACTGTTTTAAATGGGGAAAAATATTAATAAATCACATGGTAACCTCAAAGAAAATAAAAACACCTACACATCAAAATAAAAGAAAAATTGGAGATTTAGATAACATTAACACAACAGCAATGAAAATGAAAAGAAAACCCACAAACAAATGAACTCAGTGCAATAAAGTATGTGAAAAAAGAAACTAACAGCATCACAACAAAACAACAGCAATCAATTCATATCTATTAAGAATTAAATTGAATATAAATTGATTGAATATACCAGTCAAGAGGCAGAGAGCATAATGAATACAAAAACAGAGTCCTTGAATATGCTTTCTGCAACAGACACATCAAAAGATGCGGATTGCCTAAATGCCCATCAACGGAAGAGTGGTTACAAACTTTGGTACATATACACCATGGACTTCTGTGCAACAGTGAAGAATAACATGGCTAGATGAACCTGGAGGATATTGTTGTTGTTGTTCAGTTCCATTGAGTCGGTACTGACTAATAGTGACCTTATGCACAGCAGAACAAAACACTGCCCAATCCTGGGACAACCTCACTACTGTTGCCACGCTTGAGTCCATTGATGCTGCCACTTGGCCAATCCATCTAGTTGGGGTCTTCCTCTTTTTCTCTGACCCTCCATCTTACCAAACATGATATCCTTCTTCAGCAACTGGTCCCTCCTGACAATATGTCCTAAGTATGAGACACGAAATTTGGCCATCTTGGCCTCCAAGGAGCACTCTGGCTGCAGTTCTTTCAAAATGGATCTATTGGTTCTTTTGGCAGTCCATGGCACTCTCAATATTCTCCTCCAACACCACAACTCAAAA
>NW_006408673.1:4989112-5009894 GCF_000296735.1 Chrysochloris asiatica
CTTGAAAGATTTCAATTTTTATTCCATCAATTTCTGGTGCCTTGTTCTTTGCCAATTCCTTCAATGCACCTTGGACTTCCTCCTTCAGTATCACTGGCTCTTGATCATATGGTACCTCTTGAAATGGTTGAACATTAACCATTTCCTTTTGTTACAGTGACTCTGTGTATTCCTTCCATCTTCTCTTGATGCTTTCTGCATTGTTCAGTTATTTGCCCAGAGAATTTTTCAAAACTGAAAGTCGAGGCTTGAATTTTTTCTTCAGTTGCCCCAGCTTGAGAAATGCTGAGAAAACCTTTTTGGTTTTCTGCTTCCAGATCTTTGCACACTTTGTTGTAATATTTGTATTTATCTTCTCGAACTGATCTATGAAATTTTTTGTTCAGCTCTTGGACCTCCTCATTTATTCCATTTGCTTTAGCATCTCTATGCTGGAGAGCAAGTTTCAGTGTTTCTTCTGACATCCATTTTGACCTTTCCCTTCTTTCTTGGCTTCTTAATGACTTTTTTGCTTTCTTCATGTATGATGTTCTTGATGCCATTCCACAATTATTCTTGTCTTCTGTCTTTAGAATGAGTGAAAGGACAAATATTGTATGAGCTCAATGTTGTAAAAAATTAATAAAAGATTTTTTTTTATATAAAAGAAACAATCTACAATGGTTCTGAGGGAGTGGAGGAAGGGTAAACATAACATTTTTCATGGGCCAGATGGGAGGTTAGCAGAGGAAACATGAAGGTATTCGGAGACACAGGGTGGAACACAATGCTAAAGTGAATAGAAATAAATACTGTTAGATGTTGGTACAAGAATGAATTGCAATTATTGAAATGAAGCAAAGCATATTATCTGTTGAATGTAAAACTGATGATCTGCTCTGTAATCCTTCAATCAATTCACAATAAAAAGGTTTTTGTTTTTTTTTAAAGAGACATGCCTTACACACAAAAATAAATATAAATTAAAAATTAAAGGATGGAAAAATAAATATCAAACTAGTTGTAATTTTTTTAAAAATGAGCACCAGTGGCAATATTAATCTCTTATCAAATAAACCTTAAGGCAAAAACCAGCATAAGAGACAAGGATTACAGTGTTAATTGAATAAAAGGACATAACCAAAATAAATATCTATACTCCCAACAATACAACCCCAAACTATAGAAAGCAACCTCTAATAGAATTTTAAAACCCATGGTAGGGCATCAATAAGAAAGAAAATTATACACCAATATCCCTCATCCAACAGCACATCAGAAAAATAATACATCATGACCAAGTGGGTTTCATAAAATGGATGCAAGGATGGTTCAACATTAGAAAAATAATCAGTGTAATCCACCATATAAATAACAAAAGGAAAAGACCCACATGATCATATTGATTGATACAGAAAAGGCATTTGACAAAATCCAAAATTCAGTCCTGATAAAAACACTCAACAAAGTAGGAATTGAAGGAAAATTCCTCAACATAATCAAGATCATATATACAAAACCAGCAGCCTACATCACTCTCAATGGAGAGAAACTGGAAGCCTTCCTGTGTGGGTACCAGACAAGGATGTCCCTTGTCACCTCTCCTATTCAACATTGTTTTTGAGGTCTTAGCCAGAGCTATATGGCTTAATAGAGAAATTAAAGGCATCCAAACTGGCAAAGAGGAAGTAAAACTCTCTCTGTTGGCAGATGATATGATCCTATACATAGAAAACCCCAAAGACTCAGTTAAAAAAAAAACAAAAACAAAAACTGCTAGACATCATTGGAAGATTCAGCAAAGTGGCAGGGTGTAAGATCAACACACAAAAATCAATTGGATTCCTCCATAGTAACAATGACAGTGCTGAAAAGGACATGAGGCAAGCAATACCATTTACAGTAGCCGCCCAAAGGTTGAAATATGTAGGAATAAATGTAACCAGAGAAACAAAGAACTTATACAAAGAAAATTACAAAACACTACTACAAGAAACCAAAAAAGACTTACAAAAGTGGAAGAACATACCATGTTCTTAGATAGGAAGACTCAACATCGTGAAAATGTCAGTACTGCCCAAGCAATTTATACATATAATGCAATCCCAATCCAGATTCCAAACATTCTTCAAAGAAATGGAAAAAGCAATTACAAATTTTATATGGAAAGGAAAGAGACCCAGGATAAGCAAAGCACTGCTTAAGGAGAAGAACAAGGTCGGACGCCTCTCACTCCATGATTTCAAAATTTACTACATGGCTATAGTGGTCAAAGAGCTCTGGTATCATAGTAGTTATGAATCGGGCTGTGAATCACAAGGTCAGCAGTTTGAAACTACCAGCTGTTCCGCGGGAGAAAGATGAGGCGTTCTGCTCCCATAAAGATTTACAGCCTGGGAAACCCTGTATGGGGTCGCTATGAGTCGCAACCAACTCCGCGGCACATAACAACAACAACAATCGTGGTCAAAACAGCCTGGTACTTGTACAATGAAAGATACATTGATCAATGGAACAGAATCGAGAATCCAGAAATTAATCCATCCACATACAGCCAACTGATTTTCAACAAAGTGCTTAGGTACATTGCCTAGCGAGGAGATAGTCTCTTTTACAGATGTGCTGGCAGAACTGGAAAGTAATATGCAAAAGATTGAAACAAGACTTTTACCTCATGCCCTATACAAAAACAAACTCAGCTAAATGTAAATCCCAAAATTATGAATGTCATTAATGAAAAAATAGGACAAATGTGAGGGCTCAAATACAGGGAATACACAGACTACCAAACATTTTGAAAATTACACAAACAAAAGTAGATAAAATAGATGATTGGGACATACTAAAAATTAAAAACTTATGTGCATCAAAAGACTTCACCAAAAGAGTATAAAGGGAACCCACAGAATGGGATAAAATCTTTGCAGTGACATATCAGATAAGGGACTCATTTCTAAAATATGTAGGAAACCACAACACCTCTACAAGAAAAAGACAAATAACCCAAATGAAAAATGGGCACAGGACATGAATAGACACTTCACCAAGAAGGAGATCCAGGAAGCCAACAAACATAGGAAGAAATGTTCACGATCACTAGCCATCAGAGAGATGCAAATCAAAACAACAATGAGATATTATCTCATACCAGCAATAACAGCAAAGATAAAAAAAAAGGAGGACAATAAATACTGGTGAGGATGTGGAGGGACTGGGACCCTTCTACATTGTTGGTGGGAATGCAAAATGGTCCAACCACTCTGAAAAGCAATATGGTGCTTCCTCAGAAGGTTGGAAATAGAAATACCTTATGATCCAGAAATTCTTCTACTTGGTATTTACCCACAGGAAATACTAACACGAGTAGATATATGAACACCACTGTTAATAGCAGCACTCTTTATAATAGCAAAAAGATGGAGAATGCCTAAATGTCCATCAATGGAAGAATGGATAAACAAACTGTAGTACATACACACAATGGAATACTATGCTATCTTGAAGAAGAACAAGGAAGCTGCAAGCCACTGCGTGACATGGATGAACCTTGAGGACATTATGTTGAATGAAATTAGTCAGTCACAAAAGGAGAAATACTGCATAGGACCATTATTGTAAAAGACTAAGAAAAAGAACCCACCCAAAAGGGGAAAACAAAAAACTATATTTATAATTGTTCATCACCAGGATGTATGAGATGAGAGGAGGGGAGGGAGAAGGGGAAGATAGACCACAGGGAAGGGAATAAACACAGGAAAGCTTGGGTGCTGGGGGTGGCGGGGGACAATACACAAAAAGGGAGAGGGGAATGGAAGAACAAGGCAGATGGTAGAACAGCTAGGCAGGTTTGCATGGGCTAAGTGGGACAGAGGAAAATGATGATGTGTGCACAACCTTGGAACAACAGGGCTTCAGAATACAGGGATTGGGGCATGGTTTGAAAGGGTAAAAGAGGGGAATAATGTTAAGATGCTTGGCTGTCTTTTGAATCTTGGTTTCTCTTGTCTACCATTGTGAAATAGACACTTGAGGGGGGTGAAGGCATAGCCAGAAACATCACAATAGAAAGCTTATAAGGCCATCTTCAGTCTATAACTGATTGGAATACCTTAAAGGAGACTAGAAGTTGCCCAGTGAAAGAGACCTCCTGTGGAGCTTTTGCATTGCATAAGACCATAGGTGGAAACCAGAATCCCATCCAGAATTGTCTAAGGTGGGAAATTTCCACTGGAAAGGACAAGTAGACAGTCTGAAGCAGCTAGAAGAACAGAAGATACTTCGTGAATAAAGACCAGCAGGAAAAATCAGAAACAATAATGGCGGTATGATTGATTTCTACAAGAACAAGTAAGCTTTTCACCCAGAAGCCATCAAGGCAAATGTTCAGGTCCCCTCAGAACAAACTTCCTTCCAAGACTAAGACTCAAGGGGAATACACGAGCAGGCATGTGCTCTGGCTGGCAACCACGTTGGTCACCGATAAGGGGGAGAGGGGGAAGAAACAGCAATGAAGTTGGGATCTAAGTCCAACCACATTTAATAGACTCCTGTGAACCCGGGTGGAGACCTGCATGGCTAGTAGTTATGGGAAGAAGATCCGGGGACTCCTGGGCCCAGAGGCAGTGACATGACCACAGAGGACTAGAGCAGAGAGTGAAGTATCCAACTGATATGAAGTGAGGGGAGATGCACAAGAACACCCATACTTGCAGATAGTACTCACTTGGCTTTGATGGCTGGATGATCAGAACAGGACTAGGAGAAAAAAGAAGAGGGAAGAAAAATGAAGAAAAAAAAAAAAAAAAACCCACTACAATTTGATGAACTTTACCTATATGTATGGATGTAGTAGTTTAAAAAAGGGAACAAATCTTTACAGCAAGGATCACTCCCACCCCCTTGGAACACAGGGTTGACAAGGATGGGTTACTTAGACGAACTGGTTACCCAAAATGGGGGGGGGAGGGGGAGAGATTATAAAGGCAAGAAGTGACTGGCTTACAAGTTTTCAAGAGGGAGCCTAGTTCCAGACTGCACAGAGGTAGGTTGAACCGCCACTGAATGATTTCCAATCTGTTGGGACCGGGTTGGCGAAAGGAAATGGGGATAAGACTCTTGTGGTATAATAGTGAATAATTACCATCAGGACTGACTGTGAAGGTTGGAAATGTAGCAGTAGATTTAAAAAAAAAAAAAAAAGGAGAGGAGTGATTGATTTTGCAGCCCAGGAGTGGAGGTCGCTGGGACCATCAAGTGAGAATAACAGAGAGCAGGACACTACCCAGAGAGGCAGTGATGCCAGGGATGGAGACAGAGACGATGACGTGACAGATGGAGCAGGTGGGGACACTGGACTTGGGGAGGGAGAGAGGCTATGTGCTGATGGCTGGGGGTGTCGGCCTGTGGGGTGTATCCTTTGGTTATTTGATGATGCATGGAGGAGATTGCAATAATTGCAATAAAACGAAATATGATAGGATAAATGTAAAACTTATATTCTCCCATGTAAACCCACATAATTCACAATAAAAACTTTTAAAGAAAATAGTGAGTAACTGTTATTATGACTAATGGCTACTGTACAAATGTAAAGGTAGAAGTTTTATAACAAAAAGGAGGGCATAGTTAATCTTAAAATCCAGAAACAGAGGACACTAGAGCCATCAAGGGAGAAGAGCACAAGTGGAATGTGGGACCCTATCTGAAGAAGCAGCAACACCAGAGATGGAGACAGAGATGAGGACATGGAAAGATAGAGCAGCTGAGGACTCTAGACTCATGGAAAGAGAAAGTCTGTGTGCTGGCAGCTAGAAGGCAGGTTTACAGAATGTGCCCTTTGTTGTTTAAATGATGATATATCCCTAAGTGTTTTGTGTACATCCCTCCCACACACACAAACACACATAAAACAGTGGGTATAGAAGCTGAATGATGATGCATGGAGGAGATTGTAATCATTGCAATGAAACTATGAGTGTAAAATTGATGTTCTCCCATGTAAACTATAGCTCAATTCACAATAAAAACTTTAAAAAACAAAATCAGTGCTTAGAGGACAATTTATAGCAGTAAACACACACATCCACAAAGAAGAACCAAAATCAACATCGTAACCCAACATCTCCAACAATTAGAAAAAGAGCAACAAAATAAGACTACTATCACAAGAAGAAAAGAAACAGTAAAGATTAGAGCAGAAATAAATGAATGAAGAAATAGATAAAACAATCGAAAGAATCAACAAGACAAGAAGGTGGTTCTTTCAAAGGATTAATAAACTGGATAAACCATTGGCAAAGCTAACAAAAGAAAAGAAGGAAAAGATTCAAATATTATGCATAAGAAATTATATGAGTGACTTACAACAAAATCAACAGAAACAAAAAGAATACTAACAGAATACTATAAAAACTGTACTCCAACAAATTTGAAAATCTAGAAGAAATGGATAAATTTTTAAAAAAACACGACATACCTAAACTAACACAGAGAGAAGTAGGAAACTTGAACAGAATTATAATAAAAGAGGAAATTTATCAGGTAATTTATAAACTAGCAATGAAAAAATTCCAGGTCCAGATGACTTTACTGATGAATTCTACCAAACATTTACAGAAGATCTGAAACCAATTCTACTCACACTGTTCCAGAACATGGAAAAGGATGGAAATTTCCAAATAAATTTTATGAAGCAAACATAACCCTCATACCAAAACCCGGCAAAGACATCTCTAAAAATAAAAATTATAGACCAATATACCTCATAAATATAGATGCAAAATTTCTTAAACAAAATTTTACCCAATAGAATTCAACAACATATCAAATAAGAATAATTCATCGTGACCAAGTAGAATTCATACTAGGGATGTAAGGATAGTTCAACATTAGAAAAACAATCAACACAATTCACCATGTGAATAAACCAAAGGAAATCCACATGATGTTGATGCAGAAAAGGCATTTGACAAAATTCAACATCCATTCCTGATAAAAATACACAGATAAAAAAGTCATAATTAGAGGAAAATTCCTCAGTGTAATTTGAGCATATATACAAATCCAGCATCCAACATTCCAATAAATGAAGAAAGTATTCCCTCTGTAAAAAGGAACAAGACAAGGATCCCCTTTATCTTCACTCTTAGTCAATATTGTAATGGAAGTCTAGAGCTGTAAGGCAAGAAAGAGAAATTAAGGGCATTCAAACTGGCAAAGAAGAAGCAATATCTATTTACACAGGATACAATCGTGTCACAGAAAATTCCAAATTCTGCAAGAAGATTATTGCGATTCATTGAAAAATTCAGCAAAGTAGATGGATTTGTTGTTACTGTTAGGTGCCATCAAGTTGATACCAACTCATAGCAACGCTATGTGCAACAGAAAGAAACATTGCCTGGTCCTGTGCCAACCTCACCATCTTTTGCTATGCTTGAGCCCACTGCAGCTGCCATGGTGCCAATCCTCTTTGGGAGTCTTTTTTTTTTTTCCTGACCCATCAGTTTACTAATCATGAGGTCCTTCTCCAGGATAATACATCCCAAGAATGAGAGACCAAGTCTGGCCATCGTTGCTTCCAAAGGGCATTCTGGTTGAACTTCTTCCAACACAGATTTGTTTGTTGTTAATATTCTCCTCCAACAACATAACTCAAATACATCAATTCTTCTATGGTATTCCTTATTCACTGTCCAACTTCCATGTGCAGATGAGGTTATTGAAAATACTGTGGTTTGGGTCAGGCACACCTTAGTCATCACACTGGTATCCTTGCTCTTGAACAGCAGATTAGCCTAATGCAATACATCATTTGATTTCTTGACTGCTGCTTCCTTAAGTATTGGTGGTTGATCTGAGCAAAATGAAGTCTTCAACAATTTCCATCTTTTCTCCATTTATCATGATGTTATTTATTGGTCCAGTGGTGAGAATTTTTGTTTTCTTTACATTGAGGTGCAACCCATACCGGAGGCTGTAGTCTTTGATTTCAAGTCCTCTTTGCTTTCAGCAAACAAGGTTGTATCATCTAAATATCACAGGTTGTATATGAGTCTTCCTCCAATCCTAATGCCATGGTCTTCTTTATATAATCCATCTTCCTAGATTATGTGATCAGCATACAGATTGAATAAGTATGCTTAAAGAATACAACACTGGCACACACCTATCCTAGTTTTTAAAAATGCAGTGTTCTCTTGTTCTGTTCAAACTGCCTCTTGGTCTATATACATGTTCCTCATGAGCACAATTGAGTGTTCCAGAATATTCATTCTCCATAAAGTTGTCCATATATGTCATGATCCACACAATCGAAAGCCTTTGCAAAGTCAAAGCACAGGTATACATCTTTCTGGTATTCTCTACTTTCAGCCAAGATCCATCTGACATCAGCAATAATTTCCTCCTTCCATATCCTCATCTGAATCCAGCTTGAAACTCTGTCAGTCAATCGTTTTATAATTATCTTCAGCAAACGTTTATTTGCATGAAAAATTAATGATACTGTCTGATGATTTCCATATTCCATTGGGTCACCTCTCTTTGAAATGGGCACATTCCAATCAGTTGGCCAGCTGGTCATCCAAATTTCATGAGTGAGTGGCTCCAGTGCCGCATCAGTTTGTTGAAAGATTTCTATTTGTATTCCATCAATTCCCAGAGACTTGTTCTTTGCCAATTCCTTGAATGCACCTTGGACTTATTCTTTCAGTTTCATTGGCTCTTGACAATATGCTACCTCTTGGAAAGGTTGAACATGGGCTGTTTCTTTTTGGTACACTGACTGTGTATTCCTTCCATCTTCTTTTGATGCTTTATGCATCACTCAATATTTTGCATATAGAATCCTTCAATATTTCAAGTTGAGGCTTGAATTTTTTCTTTGGTTTTCTAACTCTAGGTCTTTGCACATCTTGTTATAATATTTAACTTTATCTTCTTGAGAACCTTTGAAATTTTCTATTCAACTCTTTTACTTTCTTATTTCTTCCATATCCCACACCATATGTAAAATCAAACTCAATGTGGATTAAAGACCTAAATATAAAAATAAGAAGTATAAAGATCATCAATGAAAAAATAGGCACTGACTTAGCGGCTCTAATACATGAGACAAATACACAATCAAACACTACTTAAAATACACAAACAGTAGAAGACAAAATAGATGACTGTGACTTCCTTAAAACCAGGCACTATGTGTGTGCATCAACAGATTTTGCCAAAAGAGTAAAAAAAGAGTGCAAAGGCTCAGAAAAAAAAAAAAATTTTTTTTTTTTTTTGGCAATAACATATTAGACAAGGGACTAATATCTAAAATTTATAGAAAATTGCAATACTTCTACAAGAAAAAGATAACCCAATTAAAAAATGGGCACAAGACATGAAAAGATACTTCACCAAGGAAAACATTCAGGCAGGCAAACAAACATATGAAGAAATGTTCATGATCATTAGTTATTAGACAGATACAAACCAAAACAGCAATAAGATATCATCTCACCCAGCAATAACAGCAAAGTTCAATTAAAAAAAAAAAAAAATCAAGTGCTGATGAGGGTGTGGAGAGACTAGGATCCTCATGTCTCACTGGTGGAACTGTAAAATGATAAAACAACTCTGGAAAATGGTATGGAACTTCCTCAAAAAGTTGGAAATAGAAGTACCATATGACCCAGCAATCACTCTACTTGATATCTACAATAAACAAGAGCCAGGACAAGAGTATGCATGTTGATGTCCATCTCAGTACTATTCACAATTGCAAAAAGATGGAGAAGACAGCCTAAATGCCCATCGATGGAAAATGGATAAACAAACTTTGGTGCATACTCACAATGGAATACTATGCAATGTTTAAGAATAACGACACATCTGTGAAATACCTGATAACATAGATAAATCTAGAAGACATTATGCTGAATGAAATTATTCAATCACAAAAAGACAAATATTATATGAGACCACTATTGTAAACACTCAAGGAAAGATTTTCAGACCTAAAGAAACATTCTTTGATGATGACCAGGGTTGGGAAAGAAGAGAGAGTAATTCACAGTCTAGAGTGTAGGCACATATTAACTCAAGTGACGGTGAAGGCAATAAACAAGGTGGAGGGCAATATACAAAAAGAGGGAGGTTGGCAGATGAGTGATGAAGGCAGGTAAAGACACAGGAAAGTGTGCAAGGGATAAAGGAGGTTGAGGTAAACAATGATATACATACAATCTTGAACAACAGTGTTCTGCAGATAGATTCATGGACAGAGACCAGGCTGAATGTATATGGGAGGAATAGTGGGATATATTGACATATCTGACAGATACATAAGAGTTTGAAAGAGGTTACTGGTACATGGGTATTTACCTTTCCTGCAAACACAGCTATGAATGTGGTGAAACATGCAGCAGTCAAAATGATGAAAACTTCTTAGACATTATCATACATCTTACAACAATGAGTTGCTGGGCCTGGGGGCTCAGGACCACAGTCTCAGGGGACACCACTGTCAATTAGCATAACATAGTCCACATAGATAATGTTCTACATCCTACTTTGGTGATCTAAAAAGTGCAACTGTTGACCTCTCCATGTGCTGAAGAAAGAAGAGCAGTGAAAATTGAAGAAGCTTGGAATCAATTATTCCGTTAGACTTATTGAACATGTAAACACCAGTCACCCTGACTCTAAATGCATCTCATCCAGTCAGTGTGACTGAGCACTTACGAATTAATAATGTTGTTGTTGTTGTTCAGTGCCATCGAGTCAGTTCCAACCCATAGAGAACCTATATAGGGTTTCAGAGGAACAGCTGGTGAGCTTCAACCACCAACTTTGTGGTTCAAACTGACTTTGCAGTTTAGTGCATTAACCTATAACACCACACCAGGACTCGGTGAATTAATAATAACCTCCACTTATTGAACCCATCTATGTTCTGGGAACAGTATCAGTGACATTACGAATATTTATTCATGCAGTTTTCTGCGTATGTATCAACACAGTTGGTTTCTACCAGAATGAGGGCAATTGGAGGGGTCATATTTTTAAATGAGTGAAAAAACAATTCAATTCTGTATTTGGAGAGCTTTTTCCATCAATCCCCAGGGTTAGAGAGGATAAGAAAGAAACCCAAAGATGGGAAAGAAAATTTCAAGTCAAGTGCTTACTATGTACCGGGCACTGAGACCTTTGAATATATTATCTGTTGTTTATCTCTTCTAATCTTTGTAATAATAAGGAATGGGTATTCTTTCTCTCATTTTCAGATATGAAAAGAAAAATTCAGAGTGGTAAAGTAACTTTCTCAAAGTGAAACTTCTATTCAATGGTCAAATCAAGAATCCAGGGTCTTATAGCAAGGTCTTTGTGAATCCTAGTTGGGTA
Organism: Chrysochloris asiatica; assembly: GCF_000296735.1. Taxonomy (NCBI): domain Eukaryota; kingdom Metazoa; phylum Chordata; class Mammalia; order Afrosoricida; family Chrysochloridae; genus Chrysochloris; species Chrysochloris asiatica. The sequence goes on from NW_006408673.1 coordinate 5,000,480, forward strand.
GATTCATAGTTGGAGTGGCTTCCCTAGGAGTCATATTCCATATCCAAACCCATTTTTCTGTCACTCTCATTTTGCTTCTTTTCCTTCCATCCCTTAACCATCCTATGAGTTTACTCTACCTTCCTTCAGGCACCTGCCCCTTTCTAGCTCTCACTCACATGCACACCAAAACTCCTTCTGGAATACTCTATAAACAAGGTAAGATTTCTACCCCAAAGCCTAAAAGTTATCATTATAAGTGCAATGTTGAGAATTTATAATGTCAGCCACAACACTCTAAGCAAGTACAAATCTATTATTTTACCCTATTTCCATTATCAGAATGATGCAGACAGAATTTCAGGACTCAAAGTCTAAAGAAACATTTTTAGTACTGCTACTGATATATTACTCCATTTCAAAATCTTATTGCTATTGTATTGATATGATTTTATTTGGATTCTAATATGACTTTGGGGGAATGAGAGATCTGTAAAATATATTTATGCTGCTGTAATAGAAGAATTGAGATGGCTGTGAAGGGAACAAAAGAGAATAAAAAGTTGAAATATTCTGGTAGTTACTGTGGATACTCTTTCTGTTATCTAGAATAGAACTCATACAGGAACAATTTCCTAAAGTATACAGATAAAAATTCAAAAGCCAAACTATGATTTCAATTGGGAATAAGATTGCAGTGTTTTTTTTTTTTACTTTTTTCCTACTCTAAAACAGTAAAAAACATATAAGACACAGAAAACAATATTTTCCAAGTTTTAGAATATGCATTAATAACAACTTTAGATTTAACCAATTGTAAAAAAAAAAATACAAGCATACTTCACCAAGACTGTAATGGGAACTATTGAGCAAAATGAGTATGGAAACATATATTGAATAGTTTTCAAGATGAGGTAGTTTAGTTTGATGAAAATAAAAATTTGAGAATCTATAAGATTCATGTATTTAGTTGTCTCACCAGTGGAACAAAGAACAAAATAAGCATAATTTTTCAATAATCTGATTTGAAATTATGCTTCAAACAAATTTTTGTATGATTATTTTGGTCCTTTAGTTAGTTGCACAAATATCATGTAAACATCAGCTTGAAGTTGGCATCACTAGGCAACCAGAGAGTCCTGGTGATTCTCAGCAATAGAAATAGAAAACCAGCCCCACTTTATAAAACAGCTGCTTGGTAACACTGTCAGTATGGATTTATTGAGAAATAGAGTGAAGTATTCAGTTTCCCATGTGACATTTAATTTTGAACTCTCTATACTTGGAACTTCACCACTTGTCTGTTAGTTTGTCATACAGTGGTGGCTTGTGTGTTGCTGTAATTCTGGAAGCAATGCCACCAGTACTTTAAAAATCTGCAAGGTCACCCATTGTGGACATGTTTCAGTTAAGTCTCCAGACTAAGACAGACTAGGAAGGAGAGACAGACTACTTCTGAATATTTAGTCACTGAAAACCTTATGAATAGCAGTGAAACACTATCAGACAGTATCAAAATATTGAATACTGGAACCTGAGGAAAACTAAAGAATACTGTTAGATATAGTGCCAGAAGATGAGCCCCTCAGGTTGTAAGGCACTCAAAATACAACTAGGGAAGAGCTGTTTCTTCAAGGTATAGTTGACCACAATGACGCGAATGGAGCAGAGCCTTCAGGACTTTATTTGCTGATGGGGCACAAATCAAAATGAGGAATAGCTGTAAACATCCATTAATTATCAGAACATGGAATATATGAAGTAAAAATCTAGGAAAATGGAAAATTGTCAAAAATGAATTGGAATGCATGAACATTGATATCCTAGGCACTAGTTAGCTGAAATGGATTGGTACTGGGCATTTTAATTCTGACAACCACATGGTTTATTATGCCAGGAATGACAAACTGAAGAGGAATGGCATTGCATTAATCATCAAAAAGAACATTTCAAGCTCTACCTTGAAGTATTACACTATGATAGGATAATATCCATATGCCTACAAGGGAGACCAGTTAAGACAACTATTTTTCAAATTTAAGCACCAACCACTAAAGCCAGTGATGATGAAGAATTCTACCAACTTCTTCAGTCAGAAATTGACTGAAGATCAAAGACCACAGTCTTCTTTATAGGTTGCAGTTTAATGTAAAGAAAACAAAACTCACCACTGGACAAATAAATAACTTCAAGATAAATGGAGAAAAGTTTGAAGTAGTCAAAGACTTCATTTTGCTCAGCTCAACCATCAGCACTCATAGAAACAGAAGTCAAGAAATCAAACCATGTATTGCATTAGGCAAATCTGCTGCATAAGACCTCTTTATAGTGTTCAAGAACACAGATGTCAGTTTGAGGACTAAGGTGCACCTGACGCAAACCATGGTGTTTTCAATAGTCTTATATGCGTGTGAAAGTTGGAAAACGAATAAGGAAGACCATAAAAGAATTAACGCATTTGAGTTACAGTGTTGGAGGAGAATATCAGAATATAAGAACAAATAAATCTGTGCTGGAATAAGTATAGCCAGAATGTTTCTTGGAATCCAGGATGGCCAGACTAGCCAGAATGCTCCTTAGAATCCAGGATGTACAGACTTCATCTCTCATACTTTGGACAAGTTGTCAGAAGGGACCTGTCCCTGGAAAAGGACATTATGCTTTGTAAAGTGGAGGATCAGCAAAAAAAAAAAGTGGAATACTTCCAACAAGGTGGATTGGAACAGTGGCAGCAGCAATGGGCTTAAGCATAGAAATGATTGTGAGGTTGGTGCAGGGCCGTGCAGTGTTTTGTTTTATTGTGCATACAGTGACTTTGAGTCTGTACAGACTCAACAGCACTTCACAACAACAATACTTGGAACATAAAGTCCAACTCAACCAAAAGGAACACTGGTCTCACCCCTAGCAATATAAGTTCAAAGTCTTATTCCACATTGATGGATCATTTGAGGGATACACTCAATATCTAGATTCAGAAATTCACAGAGGAAAAAAACATAAAGTTATTATTATAAAAATACACTGAAATTTTATTACCAAGTTCAAACAGATCCAAGTCAATACATTAGATGAAAGAGAAATATTCTTATCCTTGATCAAATGGAAGTTATACAAAAAGGCCAAATCCTGTATGTACCAAACCAGGCTGGTACCAGCTTCCTCTCTGTCTCCCTACATCTTTTAGATTTTCTTTACCTTACAAGGGATAACCTTCATAACCACACACACATATAGTTAAAAATAGTAGAAATACATAACTTAGTTACTGGTGATTCAGTAACTATGTATAAATAAATTACATGTAATAAACACATGTGTGCTAGACATCAGCACTAGAGATATGAAAATGAATAGAGTCTAAGTTATAACTTCAGAAGCTTGTTATGTATCTATTTAGGTCTTAAAACATTTCACCAGTTAAGGAAATCAACCCATCTGTCAGTTTGTCAAACTGATAGTTTGCATGTTTTAGTAAAGCTGGAAGCTATGCCACCAGCAATTAAATGCCAGCAGGGTCATCTACAGTGGACAGGTTTCAGTTGAGCTTCCAGACTAAGAAAGACTAGGAAGAAGGAGAGTGGACTACTTCTGAATGTTTAGCACTGAAAATCTTATAAATAACAGCAGAACAGTGTCATAGTGTCAGAAGATGAAAACATTAAATAGCAGCTAAACATTATCAGACATAGTGCCAGAAGATGAGCCCCTAAGGTTGGAAGGCACTCCCAATATGACTGGAGAAGATCTGCTGCCTCAAGGTAGAGTTGACCATAATGACATATGGAATAAAACATTTAGGATCTTCATTTGCTGATAGATCACAACTCAAAAAGAGAAGAAACAGCTACAAACATCCATTAATAATTGGATCATGGAATGTATGAAGCATGAATCTATGAAAACTGGAAATTGTGAAAAATGAAATGGGGGAAGACAAAAAGACAGTGGACTAGGCAGTAAGCCTATACAGACCCTCTACAATAAGGATATGGAAACACAAATTAAAACAAAAAGAACTCTGAACCCTAAGTTTCAGATGAAGAGACAGAGAAGTAGATCAAATGCTTACGAGGAGGAAAAGTTGAACAGACACAACAAAACATGGAGACAAATGGGTGACCTGTATTGTTGTTGTTGTTGTCAGGTGCCATCGAGTCGGAACCGACTCATAGCGACCCCATGTACAGCAGAAGGAAACAATGTCCAATCCTGGGCCAACCTCACTACTGCTGCCACACTTGACGCCATCAATGATGCCACCTGGCTGATCCATCTCATTGGGGGTCTTCCTCTTTTTCTCTGACCCTCCACACTACCAGCATGACATCCTTCTCCAACGATTGTTTCCTCCGGACAATATGTCCAAAGTAGGAGAGATAAAGCTTAGCCATCCTGGCCTCCAAGGAGCACTCTGGCTGCACTTCTTCCAAAACAGATCTATTGGTTCTTTTGGCAGTCCGTGGCACTTTCAGTATTCTCCTCCAACACCACAACTCAAAGGCATCAATTCTTCTATGATCCTCCTTATTCACTGCCCAGCTTCTGCATCCATATGAGGCTATTGAAAACACAATGGCCTGGGTCAGGTGCACCTTAGTCCTCAAGCTGACATCTCTGTTCTTCAACACTTTAAGAAGTTCCTGTGCAGCAGATTTGCCCAGTGCAATACGTTGTCTGATCTCTTGACTGCTACTTCCGCGAGTGTTGATAGTTGATCCAAGAAGAATGAAGTCCTTGACAACTTCAATCTTTTCTCCATTGATAAGAATGTTGTTTATTGGTCCAGTGGTGAGGATTTTTGTTTTCTTGACATTGAGATGTAATCCATATCGAAGGCTGTGCTCTTTATCTTCATAAGTAAATATTTCAAGTCCTCTTCACTTTCAGCGATCAAGGTTGTGTCATCTGTATATCGCAGGTTGTTAATGAGTCTTCCTCCAATCCTGATGCCAATTGGCCAATCAGATATGGAGCAGAAATCTTAAGCTTTTGTGAGCGACTTCAGAGACAAGACAGCATATTGGCATTGCTGAAACATACCAGTGACTCACAGAGACAAAGGTGCAAATTTTTTCTTGTTCCCCACACACCTCTGGTGAGCAGAGGCATGATTGGCCCTCAGTCATTTACACCCCCAGGGAAAGTCCCACTTTCCCAATTGTCGGAGCAACTCAGAGGTGAGTGCCACAGTTTTGATCCCCATTAAAGGAGTGAAGAGATATCCATATTAACCCCAGAGTCTTGATTCAGGTGAGCCCTGCTACAAACCTAAAGAGCCAGTCCTGCTAGCCCTGGACTAGCCCTAACTAGGAGAAGCAGCTGAACAGTTGTGTGGGAGGCGGTATAGCATGACCATCTTGAAATTTTGTGGGCAGATTTGAAGGCAAGATGGTGATTGGTGGTGCAGAGGCATACCACTTATTGATGGAGAAAAATGTGTGAAATATTTTTCTTGTACCCCACATTACAGTAGGAACCAGTGGCATGGTCACTCCATACCTGCATACACGCCCAGGGAGGATCCTACTCTCCAGATAGAGGCAAACGAAAGTATGTGAGGAGCTAGCAATGCCAACTCCAGAACCTGGAATCAGGTGTAGCTTGCTTCAAATCTCCAGAGCTGGTTCTGGCCATCCTTGTACTAGGGAGCTCTCTAGACACCATCTGCCTCTCGGAGGGAAATATCCTGATCTCCCACTGCTATGAAGTCTGTACTAACTACTTCCAGATAGGGTGCCCAGAACAGTTACCACCTAGCCCTATAGGAACTCCATCCAAGGCTGGATAGCCATTGTCTCATCCCTTGTCCACCCACCACCTGAGGTCCTTGGTTGGCAGGAGACCCCAGAATTTTATCCTCTCTGGGTCTGGCACCTGCTCTGGTTTTCAACTTCATTGTTTGATTTGCTTATTCTTTCTTCATCGCTCTACCTACCCTTGCTTTTTAACCGTTCTATATACACTTACATTTCTTCTTTTTTTCTGCTTTTCTTCCTAAATTGCTACTACTTCTTTCTTTTTTTCTCTATCTTCTTTATATTCTCTTGGGTTTTTTTGACTACTCTTGGATCTCTGCTTTCACTCATTCCACTCCCTAATTGTATTTAGTTCTTTTCCTTTCTTTTTTTCTTTTTTTCTCTCTTCTTTTTTTTTAATTCCATAGTTAATTTTTTTTTCTTCTCCCTCTTTTCTTTTTTTGGTTTTCATATTCTTTTTCTTTGCCTGCTTTTTCCCCCTTTATTATTTTCTTTTTTCACTATTGTTTTTGTTTGTTTTCCTTTTCTCTTGTGTGTGTGTTTTCTCTTCTTGCTTCACCAAACATGAAACAGAAATCATGCTCAAACAGCTCAGCCACAATCATACCTTCTAAAATGCCACCCACCAGGCAAGAGTCGATACCAGCTGCTTTAAGCCTAACAGCAACAAACAACATCAGCCCAACCCATCCTAAATTGAGCTGCATGAATGATGAACAGAGAATGGTGCATATTCTTCCTTTCTCTAATCACACCATAAGAAGATACAATTAGTCAGTGCCTAAGAATATACCAAAATACAATCATCAACTTAATACAAATACAACAGCACAATGTCTCAGAAGCAACAGAAAATATCTGTTCACAAAAAGAAACATAACAGAGTGATTCAAATAACTGACCAAGAGGCAGAGCTCAAAAATGTTTGTAAGGAGAAATAAAAGGCATTGGAACTACCTGAAAAAGAAATCAAGAGAATAATATTTAGGTTGTGGTGCTATAGAATGAGCCTGGTTATTGGTTCAAACTCACCAGCAACTCCTTGGGAACCCTATACAGAGTCACTATGTGTTGGAACAGACTCAACAGCAGTTAAAAACAACAACAACAACAAATGACTGACATAAAGGTCAAGGAAAAATTCAGGAAAAAACTATGGGACCAAACAAATGAAATTATAAATAAAGGATTGAAGGCAATACAAAACCTGCAGAAAGAAATCTAGAAGATCAGTAGTAAGATTTCAGAAATGGACAATATATTGAAAGGGCAAGGGAGCAGGTTTGAATTAGTGGAAGACCAAACTAGTGATCTTGAAGATAAATCTTTCAATATGAGTAAAATAGAAGAGCAATTGGAAAAAGGAATGGAAAAATCCAAAGGAAGCCTAAGATTCATTTGGAACTACATGACTAGGAATTACTTGCTGTTGTTGTTGTTGTTAAGCGCTGTTGAGTCAGTTCTGACCCATAGTAACCCTGTATAGGGTTTTTTAGAAGCAACTAGCTAGCTTGAACTGCTGACCTTGCAGTTCAAACCAAATTTGCAGTCTAGCACATTAACCCACAATGGCATACCAGGTGATCTGAATTCCAGAATAGCATGAGACACAGAAAAATAGTCAAAGAGCTGTTGGATGAAAACTTTCCTACATCATGAAAGATGAGAAGATAAGCATTCAAGAAGCTGAATGAACCCCAAGCAGGATAGACCCCAAAAGAAAATCAAATCACCAAGACATATCATAATCAAACTCTCCAAAATCAAAGACAAGGAAAGAATTCTGAGAGCAGCTCAGGAAAAATGAAAAGTTACCTACAAAGAAGAAGGAATAAGGATAAGCGCTCATATCTTAGCAGAAACTAGGCAGGCAAAAAGACAATTAGGAGACATACACAAAGCTTTTAAAGAAAAAAATTGCCAACCAAGAATCATTTACCCAACAAAACTGTCCCTCAAATACAAAGGTAAAATTAGAATATTTCCAGGTAAACAGAAATTAAAGGACCAACTTTGCAGACTACCCTAGAGGGTGTCCTTTGGACTGAGAACCAACAACAAGAGACAACAATCCAGAATTTACATACAAAGCAATACCACCCAGAATCAAATCCAGATGTAGATGCATCCAAAGTCCTTTATGATACTGTAGCATCAGTACTGGACTGTAAACCACAGGTGAGGAGTTCAAACCCATCAACTGCTCCTTAGAAAATCTACACAGGGCCAAAATAACTCAGTGGCACTTAACAATGACAAAGTAAAACAAACCTATAAGACTGAAAATAGGGAACCAGAGATATCTATTTATAATGAAGACAACTACAGAGCAAAACTAAGGAAAAGTATAGTTATCAAACTTGCAAATGATGAGGAAGACAAGCATATTTCAAGATAAAATAAACAGTTTGAAACTGGGAACTAAATTAATACATTACAAGGAACCACAAAATAAAGTAATACACCTTCAAATCAATAAAAGCAAAACCATAAGGATTTAGCAAACAATAAAACAATAGCAATGAAGAAATTGTCAAGAAAATTAACAAGCAAAACAAACTCAGCACAAAAAAATCAGGTGGAACAAAGAAAGCAGTGGCACCACAAAAAGGACATAGCAAAATGACAGCAATCAATTCATACCTATCAATAATTACACTGAACTTTGATTAAATGCACTACTCAAAATACAGAAAGTAGAATAATGGATCAGAAAACAGGATCCTTCAATATACTGTCTACAAGAGAGATACCTTATAAAAATTGATTAAAAATCAAAGAATAAAGAAAACATATATCAAGTTAACAGCAATCAAAAATGAGCAAGAATAGTGAAAATAGTTGCTGATAAAATATACTTTAAGGCAAAAACAAGCATAAGAAATAAAGAATGACATTATCTCATGATTAAAGGGTCAACTGAACAAGAGGACACAACATAATGAATATCTAAGCTTCCAATGAAAGAGCATCAATATACATAAATCAAAATCGAGTAGAATTGAAGAAAGAAATAGGCAACAATGTAGGAGATTTTAACATACCACTTTTGATGGACAGAACAAACAGAAACAAACTCAACAAATACACAAAAGAACTAAATAATCAACCAAATTATATCATAGACTGACACAAGGCAGTCAACCCAAAAACAGAAAAATATGTATTATTTTCCAGTACACATGGAACATTCTCCAGAATGGATTATATGTTAGTTCACAAAGCAAGCCTGAATTGATCATCAAAATACTACAAACCACCTTTTCAGATCACAATGCTATAAAATTTTAAATACACAACAGGCAGATCAGGGAAAACAAATAAAATATACACAGAGTGAATAACACTCTGCTTTAAAACTAATGGGTAATAGAACATATAAAAATGAAATGAAAAATAAGAACAAAAATACAGTACGCCAAAACCTTTGGGAAACAGTAAAATCAGTGATTGTTGTTGCTGTTGTTGTCAGGTGTCATCGAGTCGGAACTGACTCATAGTGACCCCATGCACAGCAAAATGAAACAATGTCCGATCCTGGGTCAACCTCACTACCGCTGCCACATTTGATGCCATCAGTGATGCCACCTGGCTGATCCATCTCATTGGGGGTCTTCCTCTTTTTCTCTGACCCTCCATCTTACCCAGCATGACATCCTTCTCCAGCGACTGTTCCC